>NC_087220.1:42316205-42351205 GCF_015104395.2 Macrobrachium nipponense | reverse complement strand
AATCAAACGAAAGTATAGAGACATGGAAAAAGTGATACTACTGCGATTGTTACTATTCCTACTGATGATAATAGTAATTATAATAATAATAGCATGAGTCACTAAAATGGTGAAGGGATCCTCAGTAGCGTAAATGGAAATATATTTCTGAAAATAAATTATATATATGCATATATATTATGAAACTATATCGGTGTTAATGAAAATATTTAGTAGAGATTATACATATATTTCTAAAGTGTATTGACATATACGCCACTGTGGATTTGTTCGCCAGTAATAATAATAATAATAATAATAATAATAATAATAATAATAATAATAATAATAATAATAATAATAATAATAATAGAATGCCTGAAAATATATGGGGCAGAGGAAAACACCATCAGCTTCCTCAAAAATACAATGTGCAACTGGAATACAATACTTACAAGCTCTGGAATAAGACTAGCAGAGGTTAATATCAGGAGAGGGATCTTCCAGGGCGACTCACTGTCCCCACTACTCTTCGTAGTAGCCATGATTCCCATGACAAAAGTACTACAGAAGATGGATGCCGGGTACCAACTTAAGAAAAGAGGCAACAGAATCAACCATCTGATGTTCATGGACGACATCAAGCTGTATGGTAAGAGCATTAAGGAAATAGATACCCTAATCCAGACTGTAAGGATTGTATCTGGGGTCATCAGGATGGAGTTTGGAATAGAAAAATGCGCCCTAGTCAACATACAAAAAGGCAAAGTAACGAGAACTGAAGGGATAAAGCTACCAGATGGGAGCAACATCAAACACATAGATGAGACAGGATACAAATACCTGGGAATAATGGAAGGAGGGGATATAAAACACCAAGAGATGAAGGACACGATCAGGAAAGAATATATGCAGAGACTCAAGGCGATACTCAAGTCAAAACTCAACGCCGGAAATATGATAAAAGCCATAAACACATGGGCAGTGCCAGTAATCAGATACAGCGCAGGAATAGTGGAATGGACGAAGGCAGAACTCCGCAGCATAGATCAGAAAACCAGGAAACATATGACAATACACAAAGCACTACACCCAAGAGCAAATACGGACAGATTATACATAACACGAAAGGAAGGAGGGAGGGGACTACTAAGTATAGAGGACTGCGTCAACATCGAGAACAAAGCACTGGGGCAATATCTGAAAACCAGTGAAGACGAGTGGCTAAAGAGTGCAAGGGAAGAAGGACTAATAAAAGTAGACGAAGACCCAGAAATATACAGAGACAGGAGAATAACAGACAGAACAGAGGACTGGCACAACAAACCAGTGCACGGACAATACATGAGACAGACTAAAGAACTAGCCAGCGATGACACATGGCAATGGCTACAGAGGGGAGAGCTAAAGAAGGAAACAAGGAATGATAACAGCGGCACAAGATCAGGCCCTAAGAACCAGATATGTTCAAAGAACGATAGACGGAAATAACATCTCTCCCATATGTAGGAAGTGCAATACGAAAAATGAAACCATAAACCACATAGCAAGCGAATGCCCGGCACTTGCACAGAACCAGTACAAAAAGAGGCATGATTCAGTGGCAAAAGCCCTCCACGGGAGCCTGTGCAAGAAACATCAGCTACCTTGCAAGTAAGTAAGTTGGTTACGAGCACCAACCTGAGGGAGTGATAGAAAACGATCAGGCAAAGATCCTCTGTCCGGGACTATGGTATCAGAACGGATAGGGTGATACGTGCAAACAGACCAGACGTGACGTTGATTGACAAAGTCAAGAAGAAAGTATCACTCATTGATGTCGCAATACCATGGGACACCAGAGTTGAAGAGAAAGAGAGGGAAAAAATGGATAAGTATCAAGATCTGAAAATAGAAATAAGAAGGATATGGGATATGCCAGTGGAAATCGTACCCATAATCATAGGAGCACTAGGCACGATCCCAAGATCCCTGAAAAGGAATCTAGAAAAACTAGAGGCTGAAGTAGCTCCAGGACTCATGCAGAAGAGTGTGATCCTAGAAACGGCACACATAGTAAGAAAAGTGATGGACTCCTAAGGAGGCAGGATGCAACCCGGAACCCCACATATAAATACCACCCAGTCGAATTGGAGGACTGAGATAGAGCAAAAAAAAAAAAAAAAAAAAAAAAATAATAATAATAATAATAGCATCAAACAGTGACAACCAGTTGAATATAGAGGTGACGCAGCAGTACTATAGTAGATTCACATCAGCCGTGCATTTGATGTCTAGGCCAGTCCCTTACGACGCTTCTGATTGGCTGTTGATAAGCCAGTCACATGGCTGGAAACTCTGTCTCTGTCGAGAGTTCACATGGGTAGGCTCTATGTTCCACCTCTTCTGAGGGATACGTCTTTCAAAAGTATCCCTCAGGAGAGGTGGAAAAATACATCCTGCCTATGTGAACTCTCTCGAGAGACTGAGAGTTTCCAGCCCTGTGAGTGGTTTATCAACAGCCAATCAGGAGCGTCGTAAGAGACGGGCCTAGACATTAGATGCACGGTTGATGTGAATCTACTATAGTAGTATGAATCGTGAATGAAAAATGATAGTAACGAAAACATTCCCAAGGAAAAGGAGGTCAAACCAAAGAGCGGAAAAAGAAGAGAACTTTTACTTTCGGGGACGAATCCTTTGTTTGGCCGAAGTTGGTCCCGCCGGAACTTAGTTTAATGGTTATCTCCTCGTTCGTTGTGAGGGATCGTTTTCTTTAGGTCCGGTTACAAAGTTCTATTGTGAACGCACCTGCCTCTCGCCGCCAGTATTTGCTGGGATCGGGAACTTTTAGATCTTTTTTTATTTTTATTCGTTTGGCGCTTTCTCGGCTTATAAATGAGAAAGCCGGGTTCAGTCTCCCGGTCGAGAGAGAGAGAGAGTGTTCAGGACGAGATTCTTGCAGGATCCAATCGAGTCCTGTGATCCCAATACTAAACTAACAATGTGCTTTGCTGTGAAAATTATTTTTCTGACTCAGAATCGGTTCCAGGACAAATTCGGTTTGGTTGACTAAGTGGTAAAGTGGTAACCTTGGGCGATTTTTTTTTTTTACAAGACAAGATTATCCAGTGGGACAAACTAAAAACACTAAATATGAAAATTATACTTGTGATTGATAGGCTTTAAGGGACAAATTTATCAGTTTTTGAATTGTATTTACTTCAAAATTTAATAAAATTATGCTGAGACGGATTGAGTCTTTGTACTGAGTTCAAGTAGCTGCCATTTTTTGTTTTTATGTTGGTATGTGTGACTAAAAATGGATATTTTGATTTTAGTACATAGGCAATATATTGATAAATTGAAGTTAAGGTATTTTGATTTCAGTACATAGGCTATGTATTGATGGCTTCAAGTTAAGATATTTTTGATTTCAGTCATTCCATTGGCGATGTATTGTTGACTTCAAGTCAAGATATTTTGATTTCAGTCATTCCAATTGGCGATGTATTAATGACTTCAAGTCTAAGATATTTTGATGTCAGTCATTCCAATGGCTGTGTATTGATGACTTCAAGTCAAGATATTTTGATGTCATTCATTCCATTGGCAATGTATTGATGGCTTGGAGTTCAGATATTTTGATTTCAGGGGCAATGTATTGATGGCTTGTAGTTAACAAATTAAAGTAGAATGACCAATGGTTAGAGTACTGGTTCAAAGGTTACTCCAGGCGAATAGACAACAAATATTACCATTTATTATACATAGCGAAAACACTCTAGGAAGTCTTAAGGAATATGTTTTCTTATTCCATCTTTAGGTTTGTCAACAATTTCTTTTCTCTTTTTTGGTGGTGCAAAGGAATTTTGGTTTTCCTGTCTTTCTAAATAGGCTTTTGCGTAATTTCTCGTTTCCTGACCTAGGCCTGTAGAGAAATCAATGGTTTTTATTTATTTATTTATTTTATTCATTTATTTATCCATGTATTTATTAATATATACATATAATATATATATATATATAACGTGTATATATATACTTATATAATATATAATATATATATATATATATATATATATATATATATATATTATATATATATATATATATATATATATATATATATATATATAATATATATATATATATATATATATACATACACATTTATTTGTTTATTTGCTTTTAGGTCTTAGAAATTCAATTACATAAAGCTTGTAGGTTTTCATTGTTCTATATTTAATTTTCTTCCTCATTAGTAAGTGTTCATTTTTTTCCCAAGTATTTTTATTTGGCTCTTTCCAGCTCCTTTTTTTTTCTTTATCGGATTTTCTTTCTCTCTCTTATGAATCTTTCTTCCTGTCGTTAAAAATTCCTTCCTATATTTCTGGGGTTTTCCGTCCTTTTTTTTTTCTGATATTTCTGATTTTTTCTGTTTTTTTTTCTGCTTGTTTTCTGTTTCTTTAAAGTGTTCTTTTACCGTGCTGTTCTTCTAGTTGCTTTTCTCACTTCTCCATTGTCTCTTCTCTTCTTTCATCTCCTCTCTTCATATTCTTACAATCTTCCTTCCATTTTTTTTATTCACTCGCCTTTTCTCTTCGGCTTACTGATTTCCGGTCTTCTTTTGCAATTCTTTATTATTCCCTCCTACATTAACCGTTCCTCCGTATTTTCCCCTCATCTGTTATGGTGTCCGAAAAAATAATTTTCATTTCTTTTCATGATCTAATTCTTATATTCTTCCCTTGTATTCCATTTTCGTTTTTAAATCATTGTAATATTTCGCTTTTCTCTCTTTTTCCTATTTACACATTACTCCTCCTCCTCCTCATGATAAATAGGACCTTCTCCAAAGTCCGAAAAATAAAAGGATTTTTTTCATCTCATGATTTACTGAATCACGTCTCCCTGTCCCCCGACTCTTCTTCTTCCCCCCCCCCCCCCCCCCCCCCCCCCCCTTTTTCCACGACGACCCCCACCCCCCCACCCCCACCAGCATTCAGCATCCAGAGTAACCCATTTTATTTCACGGAAATTTTTCCCCCCTACGTTTTTTCCCCCTTCCATTATTTTTGCCACCTCAGTATTTTATCAGAAATTATTTAACGATGAAAAAGGCGGGGATTGGCAGATCGAGGAACGATAAAAAGGGTGGGGATTGGCAGGATTTGTTCGGGGAGGACGGATGAAAAGGTGGGGATTTGGCAGATTTCGAGGAACGAATCGAGGAAGGGATTGGAAAAAGGTGGGGATTGGCAGGATTTGAGGAACGATGAAAGGTGGGGATTGGAAGGATTTCGACCGATGAAAAAGGTGGGGATTGGCAGGATTTCGAGGAACGATGAAAAAGGTGGGGATTGGCAGGATTTCGAGGAACGATGAAAAAGGTGGGGATTGGCAGGATTTCGAGGAACGATGAAAGTGGGGGATTGGGCAGGATTCGAGGAAACGATAAAAAGTGGGGATTGGCAGATTTCGGGAAACTATGAAAAAGGTGGGGATTGGCAGGATTTCGAGGAACGATGAAAAAGGCGGGGATTGGCAGGATTTCGAGGAACGATGAAAAAGGTGGGGATTGGCAGGATTTCGAGGAACGATGAAAAAGGTGGGGATTGGCAGGATTGGCACGGGGGGGGGGGGGGGGGAGGGAACGATGCAAAAAGGGGTGGGATTGGCAGGATTTTTCGAGGAACGTGAAAAATGTGGGGATTGGCAGGATTTCGAGAACGATGAAAAAGGCGGGGTTGGCAGGAATTTCGAGGAACGATTGAAAAAGAAGGCGGGGATTGGCAGGATTTCGAGGAACGATGAAAAAGGCGATTGGCAGGATTTCGAAGGAACTGAAAAAAGGTGGGGGATTGGCAGGTTTCCGGAACATGAAAAAGGTGGTATTGGCCGGATTTCGGGGAACGATGAAAAAGGTGGGGATTGGCAGGATTTCCGGGGGAACGATTAAAAGGTGGGGATTGGCCGGATTTCGAGGAACTTGAAAAAGTGGGGATTGGATGATTTCGAGGAACGATGACAAGGTGGGATTGGCAGGATTTCGAGGACGATGAAAAGGTGGGATTGGCAGGAATTTCGAGTAACTATGAAAAAAGGTGGGGATTGGCAGGATTTCGAGGAACGATGAAAAAGGTGGGGATTGGCAGGATTTCGAGGAACGTTAAAGGTGGTATTGCAGATTTCGAGAACGATAAAAGGTTTGATTGGCAGATTTGCGAGGACGATGAAAATGGTGGGATTGGCAGATTCGAGGAACGATGAAAAAGTTTTGGATTGTCAGGCTTCGAGACCGATGAAATGGTGGGATTGGCAGGATTTCGAGGAACGTGAAAGGTGGGGATTGGCATGATTTCCGAGGAACGATGAAAAGGTGGGATTTGGCAGGATTTCGAGGAAACTATGAAAAGGTGGGGATTGGCGGGATTTCGAGAACGATTAAAAAATGTGGGGATGGCAGGATATCTCAGGAACGATGAAAAGGTGTGGATTGTAGGATTTCGAGGACGATGACAAGTTGGGGATTGCGGGATTTCGAGGACGATGAAAAGTGGGTATTGCTAGGATTTCGAGGAACGATGAAAAAGGTGGGGATTGGCAAGGATTTCGAGGAACGGAAGAAAAAAGGTGGGGATTGGCAGGATTTCGAGGACGATGAAAAGGTGGGGATTGCAGTATTTCGAGGAACGAGTGGGGAGGCGGGGATTGGCAGATTTCGAGGAACGATGGAAAAAGGGTGGGGATTGGCAGGATTTCGAGGAACATGGGAAAAGGCGGGGATTGGCAGGATTTCGGGGAGGAACGATTGGAAAAAGGTGGGGATTGGCAGGATTTCGATGGAACGATTGAAAAAGGCGGGGAATTGGCAGGATTTCGAAAAAGGAACGATGGGGAAAAATTTGGCGGGGATTGGCAGGATTTCGAGGAACGGAATGAAAAGGCGGGATTGCTGAAAAAGGGGGGGATTCGGAGGAACGATGAAAAAGGCGGATTTGGCAAGATTTCGGAAGAACGATGAAAAAGGCGGGGTGGGGTGGGTGCAGGATTTTCGGAGGGAACGATGAAAAGGCGGGGATTTGGCAGGATTTCGGAAGAACATGAAAAAGGCGGGGATTTGGGCAGGAGGATTTCCGAGGAAACGATGAAAAAAAGGCCGGGGATTGGCATGGAATTTTTCGAGAAACGATGAAAAAGGTGGGATTGGCTAGGGGGATTTCGGGAACGATGGAAAAAAGGGGGGTTTATTGGGCAGGATTTCGGAAGGAACGATGGAAAAAGGTGGGGATTGGCAGGATTTCGAGGAACGATGAAAAGGCGGGGATTGTCAGGGATTTCGGAGGAAACGATAAAAAGGTGGGGATTGGCAGATTTCGGAGAACGCTGAAAAAGGCGGGGATTTGGCAAAAAGGATTTCGGGGATTGGAACGATGAAAAGGGTTTTGGGGATTTGGCAGATGGCGAAGACGATGGAAACAAGGTGGGGATTGGCAGGGGTATTTCGATCAACGAGACTTTGAAAAAGGCTGTGATTGGCAAGGATTTCGAGGAACGATTGAAAAGGTGGGGATTGGCAGGGGGATTTTCGGATCAACGGATTTGAAAAGGCGGGGAATTGGCAGGATTTCGAAAAAGGAACGGGGATTGAAAAAGGTGGGGATTGGCAGGATTTCGATCAACGGAATGAAAAAGGGCGGGATTGGCAAAGGATTTCGGGGATTGAACGATGAAAAGGTTTGGGGTGGCAGGATTTCGGGGAATCAACGATGAAAAAGGTGGGATTGCATGGGGATTTCGGAAGGAACGATGAAAGGCGGGTTTATTGGCAGGATTTCGGAAGGAACGATTGAAAAAGGCGGGGATTGCAGGGGATTTCTAAGGAAACGATGGAAAAAAGGAGGGGATTTGGCAGGATTTCGGCGGAACGATGAAAAAGGGTGGGGATTGGGCAGGATTGACACAGGGGAACGGAATGAAAAGGTGGGGATTGGCAGGATTTTCGAAAAGGAACGGGGATTGGAAAAAGGTGGGGATTGGGCAGGATTTTCGAGGAACAGTGAAAAAGTGGGGAAAAATTGGCAGGATTTTCGGGGAGGAACGTTGGAAAAGGGTGGGATTGGCAGGATTTCCGAGGAACGATAAAAGGCGGGGAAAATTGGGCAGGGGATTTCGGAGGACGATGGAAAAAGGTTGGGATTGGCAGGATTTCGGAAGGACGATGAAAAATGGCGGGGATTGGCATGGATTTATCGGGAAGGAACAATGAAAAAGGTGGGGTATTGGCAGGATTTCGAGACATTGAAAACTGTGGGGATTGGCAGGCTTTCGAGGAACGCTTGGAGGAGGTGAAAAATGGCAGGATTTTCGAGGAACGTGAAAAAATGGGGTGGAGATTTGGCAAAAAGGATTTTTTCGGCGGACGATGAAAATGTTGGGGATTGGCAGGATTTCGTGGAACGATGAAAATGTTGGGGATTGGCAGGATTTACGAATAAAAAAAACTTGATGAAAAGGGTGGGTATTGGCGATTTCGAGGAACGATGAAAACGGGGGTTGGTTTCTAAAAAGGATTCCGAATTTGAAACTATGAAAAAAGGTTTGGGGATTGGAGGATTTTCGAGGAACGATGAAAAAGGTGGGGATTGTTCAGGATTCAGGAACGAATCTAAAAAGCGGGGATTGGCAGGATTTCGAGGAAGCGTGAAAAGGTGGGGATTGGCATTTGATTTTTTAAAATCGAGAACGATGAAAATGTTGGGGATTGGCAGGATTTCGTGGAACGATGAAAAAGGTTTCGCGGATTGGCTAGGATTTTCGAGGAAACGATGAAAAAGGTGGGGATTGGCAGGATTTCGGACGATGAAAAAGGCGGGGATTGGCAGATTTCGACATGAAAAAGGCGGGGATTGGCAGATTTCGAGGGAACGGATAAAAGGTGGGGATTTGGCAGGGATTTCGAGGAACAGAAAAAGGGGGGTTTGGCAGGATTTCGGGACGATGGAAAAGGGTGATGGCAGGATTTCGGGGACCATGAAAAGGTGGGGATTGGCAGGATTTCGAGAACGATAAAAAGGTGGGATTGGCCAGGATTTTCGAGAACGATGAAAAAAGGTGGGGGATTGGCAGGATTTCGGGGGAGGAACGTAGAAAATGGTGGGATTTGCTTAGATTTTGAGGAATGGTGGGGAAAATTGGTGGGGAGGTTGGCAGGATTTTCGAGATCGATGTTTACAGTGGGGATGGGATTGGCAGAAAAAAATATTTAAGGGAGAACGATGGTGGGGGACGGTGAGGGCTGGCTAGGATTTCGAGGAATGTGGGACGGTGCTGGGGATTGGGGCATTTGGGATTTCGAGGACGATGGTGGACAGTGATGGGGATTGGGCAGGATTTCGAGGACGATGGTGACAGTGATGGGGATTGGCAGGATTTGTCGAGGATTCGATGACAGGTGATGGGTATTGGCGGCGAGATTTCTTAGGGGGACGGATTTGAAAAAGGTGGGGATTGGCAGGATTTCGAGGAACGATGAAAAGGTGGGATTGGCTGGATTTCGAGGAAACGATGAAAAACAAAGGTGTGGATTGGGGCAGGATTTCGAGGAACGATGAAAAGGCGGGGATTGGCAGGATTTTGTGGAACGATGAAAATGGTGGGGATTGGCAGGATTTCGAGGGATGGTGAAAATGGTGGGATTGGCAGGGATTTTGAGGGATGGTGAAAATGGTGGGGATCGGCAGGATTTTGAGGAACGATGGTGCCGTGGGGATTGGATTTTGGCAGGTCAGACGATGGTGGGACAGTGATGGGGATTGGCAGGATTTCGAGGAATGGACAGTGATGGGGATTGGCAGGTTTCGGGGGGGGGGGGGGGGAGGACGATGGTGACAGGGGTTGGATTTGATGGCAGATTCGAGACGATGGTGACAGTGATGGGGATTGGCAGGATTTCGAGGGATGGTAACAGTGATTGGATTTGCAGATGGGGTGGAGGACGAGGTGGACAGTGATTGGAGGTTTGCAGGATTTGAGGATTTGTATCAGTGATGGGGATTGCAGGTTTCGAGGGATGTGACAGGGTGATGATGGGGCAGGATTCGAGGGGGTGCAGTGTGATTGACAGGATTTCGAGGGAAACGGTGAAAAAAGGTGGGTTGGATTTGGCAGGTGATGGGGATTGGTGACAGATGGGGATTCGGAGGGGAGGATGGTGAGGTGGGGAGGTATTTTCAGGGATGTGTACAGGTGATGAAAAATGGCAGGATTTCGAGGGATGGTTGGTGGGGTAGGAATTTTCGAGGGATAGGTGACAGTGATTGGGATTGGCAGGCTCGAGACGTGAAAAAGGTGGGGATTGGTAGGATTTTGGACGTGGTGACAGTGGGATTTTGGCAGGATTTCGGGGATGGTGAAAACATGGTGGGATTGGCAGATTTTTCGAGGGATGGTGAAAATGTGGGATTTGGCAGGATTTTGAGGGATGGAGTGGAAAATTGGTTGGGGATTGGCAGGATTTCGAGAAAGATGGAAAAAAACGTTTGGGGATGCAAAAAGGATTCGAGGGAACGATGGTTGGACAGGGATGGAAAATTAGGCAGGGATTTCGAGGGGACGGTGAGGGTGGGAAAAATGGGGCAAAAGGAATCGAGGGATAGGACGTGCTGGTGGGGATTGGGCAGGATTTCGGGGATAAAAGGGTGGACAGGTGATGGGGATTGGCAGGATTTCGAGGGAACGGATGGGGGACAAGTGATGGGGATTGGCAGGGATTTCGAGGGAATGGTGGGACAGTTGATGGGGATGGCAGGAATTCCGAGGGATGGTAAAATGGTGGGGATTGCAGGATTTCGAGGGATAAAGGTGGGGACGGATGAAGGTGGATTGGCAGGATTTTGAGGACGATGGTGTTTACAGTGATGGGGATTGGCAGGATTTCGAGGAATGGGGTTGAAATGGGGATTGGGGATTGGAAGGGATTCGAGGGATGTGAAAAAACAGTTTTAGGGTGGGATTGGCAGGATTTCGGAGGGATGGTTGGAAAATGGTTTGGGGATTGGAAAAGGATTTTGGAGGGATTTTTGGGTTGAAAATGGTGGAGATTTGGCAGGATTTCGAGGAGGATGAAAAGCGGTGGGGATTGGCAGGATTTCGTGGAACGATGAAAATGTTGGGGATTGGCAGGATTTCTAGGGAACGATGGAAAAAGGCGGGATTGGCAAAAAGGATTTCAAGGGATTAGTGAATTGGTGGGATTTGGCAGGGATTATTAGGGAGGGATGGTGAAAATGGTGGGGATTGGTCAGGATTTCGCGGAACGTGGGGATAGTGATGGGGATTGGGCAGGATTTAGATTAACGGATGGTTGGCATGGATTGGGGATTTGGCAGATTTCGAACTGATTGGTGACAAGTGATGGGGATTTGGCAGGATTTCGAGGGACGATGGTGACAGTGATGGGGATTTGGCAAGGAATTTCGAGGGAACGTGGTTGAAACAGTGGGATGGGGATTGGCAGGATTTCGAGGGTAGTGACCAGTGAATGGGGATTGGCAGGATTTTGAGGAACGATGTGGTCAGTGTATTGGGGTCCATTGGCAGGATTTCGAGGAATGATTGAAAAATGGTGGGGATTGGCTAGGATTTCGAGGGAACGATTAAAAAGGTGGGGATTGGCAGTGATTTCGGAGAACTTGATTGGAAAAGGTTGGCAGGATTTGGCGAGGATTTTCGGTGGAAATGGTTGGGGAAAAAGGGGGGATTGGCAGGAATTTTCGAGGGATGGTGGAAAATGTTGGGATGATTGGCAGGATTTTCGGAGGGATGGTGAAATGGTGGGGATTCGGCAGGATTTGTGAACGGGATGGTGAAACAGTCGATGGGGAGTTGGCAGGATTTCGAAGGAACGATGGTGAAACAACGTTTGGGAGATTGGCAGGTATTTCGAGGGAACGATGGTTGACAGTGATGGGGAACATTTAGGCAGGATTTCGGGAACGGGATGGTGAAAAAAACAGGTGGGATTTGGGGATTGGCAGGATTTCGGGGAGGGAACGGATGGTGAAAAAACAGGTGGGGATTGGGGAAAATGGCAGGATTTTCGAAGGGATGGTGAAAAACAGGTATGGGGGATTGGGCAGGATTTCGAAGGTAACGATGGTGACAGTGGATGGGGATTGGGCAGGATTTCGAGGGATAGTGGACAGTGATGGGATTGGCAGGATTTCCAGGGATGGTGATGGTGAAAAAGGTGGGGGAATTGGTAGGATTTCGAGGGATAGGTGACAGTTGGATGGGGATTGGCGAATGGACTTTTCGAGGGATGGTGAAAAACAGGTGGGGATTGGTAGGATTTCAGGGACTACTGTGACAGTGTGGGTGGGGATTGGCAGGATTTCGCGGGATGGTGAAAAAGGTGGGGGATTTGGTAGTATTTCGGGGAGTGGATAGTGACAGTGATGGGGATTGGCAGGATTTCGGGGATTGGGATGGGAAAAAAGGGTGGGGTGGATTGAGGCAAATTTCGTCGGGGATAGTGACAGTTGATTGGGGATTGGCGAGGATTTCGAGGGAACGGTGGAAAAAAGGTGGGGTATTGGTAAGGATTTTCAAGGAACGATGGTGACAGTGCTGGGGATTGGCAGGATTTCGAGGGATGGGTGACAGTGGGATGGGGATTGGCCATGGATTTCGAAGGGCTTTGGAATGGTGTGGTAGGGATTGGCCAGGATTTTATTGGAGTGGATTGGTGAAAATGGTGGGGATTGGCAGGATTTTCGAGGGATGGGTGAAAATGGTGGGGATTTGGCAGGATTTCGAGGGATAGGTTGAAAAGGGTGGGATTGGGGATTTGGCATGGATTTCGAGAACGATGGCAAAGGTGGGGAAAATTGGTGGGTATTTCGGCGGGATGTGACCAGTTCGTGGGATTGCAGGTTTCGAGGGATGGTGAAATGGGGTGGGATTGGGCGAGGATTTCCGAGGGAATGGATGAAAAATTGGTGGGGATTGGCAGGATTTCGATTGGAACGTGGTGACAGTGGATGGGGAGTTGGCGAGGAATTTTCGAGGTGATGATGGAAAATAGGTGGGGATTGGGGATTGGCAGGATTTTCGAGGGATAGTACATGTGAAAAAACTTTTGGGATTGGTCAGGATTTCGAGGGGGAACGATGGTGACAGTGGATGGGGATTGGCAGGATTTTCGAGGGACGGTGAAAAAAGGTGGGGATTTGGCAGGATTTCGAGGGATAGGGTGAAAGTTGCTGGGGATTGGCCAGGCTTTCGAGGGATAGGTGCAAAATGGTGGATGGGGATTGGCAGGATTTTGAGTCGATGGTCGAAAATGGTGGGGATAGGCAGGATTTCGAGGAACGATGAAAACGTTGGGGATTGGCAGGATTTCGAGGAGATGGTGACAAATGGTGGGGATTGGCAGGATTTTCGAAGGGATGGTGAAAATGGTGGGATTTGGCAGGAATTTCGAGGGATGGTGACATGTGGGGATTGGCAGGATTTTGAGGGATGGTGAAAATGGTGGGGAATAGGCAGTATTCGGAGGAACGATTGAAAAAAACGTTGGGATTTGGCAGGATTTCGAGGGAAATGGTGAAAATGGGGGGGATTGCAGGATTTCGGAGGGATGGTGACAGTGATGGGGATTGGCAGGATTTTGAGGGATTGGGGGGTGAAAATTGGTGGGGATTGGCAGGATTTCGAGGAACAATGAAAAAACGTTGGGAAAAAATTGGCCGGATTTTCGGGGAACGATTGGTGACAGTGATTTTGAGGATTGGCAGGATTTCGGGAGGGACGGTTGAAAAAAAGGTGGGGAGTTGGTGGCAGGATTTTCGAGGGATAGGACAGTGATGGGGATTGGCAGGATTTCGAGGGATAGTGAACAGTGGGAATTGGGGATTGGCAGGATTTCGAGAACGATTTGGGTGACAGGGGTGGATGTGGATTGGCAGGATTTCGAAAAAAGGATGGGTGACAGTTGGATGGGGATTGGCCAAGGATTTTTTCGAGGGTGGTTTAAAACCTTTGTGGGGTTGGCAGGATTTCGGGAGGGATAGGTGAACAGTGATGGGGATTGGCAAGGATTTTGAGGAAAGATGGTGACAGTGGATGGGGATTGGCAGGATTTCGAGGGATGGTAAAATGGTGGGATTGGCAAGGATTTTTGATGGACTGTGAAAAGGTGGGGATTGGCAGGATTTCGAGGGATTGTGACAGTGGTGGGATTGCTCTAGGATTTCGAGGATGGTGAAGATGGTGGGATTGGCAGGATTTGTTTGGGGATTGAAAATGTGGGGATTGGCCAGGTTTCGAGGGATGGGTGAAAATGGTGGGATTGGCAGGATTTCGAGGGATGTGAAAATGGTGGTAAGGATTGGCAGGATTTCGAGGGAACGGTGAAAAGGTGGGATTGGCAGGATTTCGGGGAAGTGACAGTGATGGGAGTGGCAGGATTTCGAGGGATAGTGACAGTGATGTGATTGGCGGATTTCGAGAATGTGGTGACAGTTAATGGGATTGGCAGGATTTCGAGGATGTGCAGTGATGGATTGGCAGGGATTTCGAGGGATGTGACAGTGGATGGGGATTGGCAGGATTTCGAGAGAACGCTGTGACAGTGATGGGGATTGGCAGGATTTCGAGGGATGGTGACAGGATGGGGATTGCAGGATTTCGAGGGATGGTGACAGTGATGGGGGATTGGCGGATTTCGAAGATATGATCAGTGATGGGGATTGCAGTATTTCGAGGGATGGTGACAGTGATGGGGAATTTGGCAGATTTCGAGGGATAGTGACAGGGATGGGATTGGCGATTCGAGGGATGGTGACGTGATGGGGTTGGCAAGATTCCGAGGATGTGAAAATGGTGGAGATTGGCAAGGATTTTGAGGGACTGTAATAAAGGGGTGGGGGATTTGCAGATTTCGAGGGATAGGAACGTGATGTGATTTGCAGGATTTCGAGGATGGTGACAGTGATGGGGATTGGCAGGATTTCGAGATAGTGCATTGATGGGGGATTGGCCAGGATTTCGAGGGATTGTGACAGTGATGGGATTGGCAGGATTTCGAGGGATGTGACATGATGGGTATTGCATGGATTTCGAGAACGATTGTGACAGTGATGGGATTGGCAGGCTTTCGAGGGTAGTGACAGTGATGGGGATTTGGCAGGATTTCGAGGGAAATAGTGACAGTGATGGGAATTGGCAAGGATTTTTGAAGTGGGATGGTTAAAATGGTGGGATTGGCATATTTCCGAGGATGGTTACAGTGATGGGATTGGCAGAGTTCGAGGAGCGATTGTGACAGTGATGGGATTGGCAGGATTTCGAGGGATGGTGACAAGTGATGGGATTGCAGGATTTCGGAACATGGTGACTTGATTTGGGATTGGCAGGATTTCGAGGGATAGTGACAGTGATGGGGATTGGCAGATTTCGAGGATGGTGACAGTGATGGGATTGCAGAATTTCGAGGGATGGTGACAGTGATGGGATTGGCAGGATTTCGAGGGATGTGACAGTGATAGGGATTGGCAAGGATTTCGAGAAACGATTGTGCCAGTGCTGGGGAATTGGCAAGGATTTCGAGGATGGTGACAGTGATGGGGATTGGGCAGATTTCTAGGAACGATGGTGGACAGTGAGGGGGATTGACATGATTTCGAGGATGGTGACAGTGATGGGATTGGCAGGATTTTTGAGGTGTGAAAATGGTGGGGATTGGCCATGATTTCGAGGACGATGGTGACAGTGAGGGGATTGGCAGGATTTCGTGGAACGATGAAAATGTTGGGGATTGGCAGGATTTCGAGGGAAAGTGACAGTGATGGGGATTGGCAGGCTTTCTGAGGGATGGTGACAGTGATGGGGATTGGCAGGATTTCGAGGGATGGTGACAGTGATGGGGATTGGCAGGATTTCGAGGGATAGTGACAGTGATGGGGATTGGCAGGATTTCGAGGGATGGTGACAGTGATGGGGATTGGCAGGATTTCGAGGATGGTGACAGTGATGGGATTGGCAGGATTTCGAGGATGGTGACAGTGATGGGAATTGCAGGATTTTGATTTTGAAAATGGTGGGATTGGCAGGATGAGGAACTATGGTGACAGTGATGGGGATTGGCAGGATTTCGAGGGACGGTGAAAAAAGGTGGATTGCAGGATTTCGAGGGATAGACATGAGGGGATTGGCAGGATTTCGAGGGATGGTGACGTGATGGGGATTGGCAGGATTTCGAGGGATGGTGAAAATGGTGGGGATTGGCAGGATTTCGAGGGATGTGACGTATGGGGATTGCAGGATCGAGGATGGTGACGTGTGGGGATTGGCAGGATTCGAGGGATAGTGCAGTGATGGGGATTGGCAGGATTTCGAGGGATGGTGACAGTGATGGGGTTGGCAGGATTTCGAGGATGGTGACAGTGATGGGGATTGGCAGGATTTTGAGGGATGGTGAAAATGGTGGGGATTGGCAGGATTCGAGGAACGATGGTGACAGTGATGGGGATTGGCAGGATTTCGAGGGACGGTGAAAAAAGGTGGGGATTGGCAGGATTTCGAGGGATGTGACAGTGATGGGGATTGGCAGGATTTCGAGGGATGGTGACAGTGATGGGGATTGGCAGGATTTCGAGGGATGGTGACAGTGATGGGGATTGGCAGGATTTTGAGGGATGGTGAAAATGGTGGGGATTGGCAGGATTTCGAGGAACGATGGTGACAGTGATGGGGATTGGCAGGATTTCGAGGGACGGTGAAAAAAGGTGGGGATTGGCAGGATTTCGAGGGACGGTGAAAAAAGGTGGGGATTGGCAGGATTTCGAGGGATAGTGACAGTGATGGGGATTGGCAGGATTTCGAGGGATGGTACAGTGACTTGTTTGCGATTTCGAGGGATGGTGACATGATGGGGAATTGGCAGGAATTTTGAGGGATGGTGAAAATGTGGGGGATTGGCAGGATTTCGAGGGACTATGGTGACAGTGATGGGATTGGCAGGATTTTCGAGGGACGGTGAAAAAAGGTGGGATTGGTCAGGATTTCGAGGGATAGTACATGATGGGACGGCAGGATTTCGAGGATGTGACAGTGATGGGATTGGCATTTCGAGGGATGGTGACAGTGGTGGGGATTGGCAGGATTTTGAGGGATGGTGAAAATGGTGGGGATTGGCAGGATTTCGAGGGATGGTGACAGTGATGGGGATTGGCAGGATTTCGAGGGACGGTGAAAAAAGGTGGGGATTGGCAGGATGTGGGGATTGGGACGGTGAAAAAGGTGGGATTGGCAGATTTCGAGGGATGTGACAGTGATGGGGATTGCAGATTTCGAGGGATGGTGACAGTGTGGGGATGGGGCATTATTTCAGGGATGCGACAGTGATGGGGATTGGCAGGATTTTGAGGGATGGTGAAAATGGTGGGGATTGGCAGGATTTCGAGGAACGATGGTGACAGTGATGGGGATTGGCAGGATTTCGAGGGACGGTGAAAAGGTGGGATTGGCAGGATTTCGAGGGATAGTGACAGTGATGGGGATTGGCAGGATTTCGAGGGATGGTGACAGTGATGGGGATTGGCAGGATTTCGAGGGATGGTGACTGATGGGGTGAGGATTTTGATTGGATGTGAAAGGTGGGGATTGGCAGGATTTTCGAGGGAACGTGGTGATGATGGGGATTGGCAGGATTTCGAGGGACGGTGAAAAAAGGTGGGGATGGCAGGATTTCGAGGGATGTGCATGATGGGGATTGGCAGGATTTCGAGGGATGGTGACAGTGATGGGGATTGGCAGGATTTCGAGGGATGGTGACAGTGATGGGGATTGGCAGGATTTCGAGGGATAGTGACAGTGATGGGGATTGGCAGGATTTCGAGGGATGGTGACAGTGATGGGGATTGGCAGATTCGAGGGATATGACAGTATGGGGATTGGGCAGGAGGGGGATGGTGACAGTGATGGGGATTGGCAGGATTTCGAGGAAGATGGTGACAGTGATGGGGATTGGCAGGATTTCGAGGAACGATGGTGACAGTGATGGGGATTGCAGTTATTTCAGGATGGTGACAGTGATGGGGATTGGCAGGATTTTGAGGATGGTGATGGATTGGGCAGGATTTCGAGGGATAGTGACAGTGATGGGGATTGGCAGGATTTCGAGGGATGGTGACAGTGATGGGGATTGGCAGGATTTCGAGGAACGATGGTGACAGTGATGGGGATTGGCAGGATTTCGAGGAACGGTGAAAATGGTGGGGATTGGCAGGATTTCGAGGATAGTGACAGTGGATGGGTTGGCAGGATTTTGAGGAACGGATGTGGGGGACAGATTGAAGCAGATCGATGACAGTGATGGGATTGGCAGGATTTCGAGGAAGGGGGGTGACAGTGATGGGGATTGGCAGGATTTCGAGGATGGTGATGTGGGGATTGGCAGGATGATGATGCAGGATTCGAGGGATAGTGACAGTGATGGGGTGATTGGCAGGATTTGGAGGGATGGTACAGTGATGGGGTTGGCAGGAGTTTCGAGGGATGGTGACAGTGATGGGGATTGGCAGATTTCGAGATGATGATGGCAGGAGATGGTATTGATCAGGATTTGAGGGATGTGTGTGTGGGATTGGCAGGATTTCGAGGGATGGTGAAAATGGTGGGGATTGGCAGGATTTCGAGGGATGATGGTGACAGTGATGGGGCTTGGCGGATTTCGAGAATGGTGACAGTGTGGGATTTCAGGATTTCAGGGATGGTGACGGTGATATTCCTGATTTGATGGTGAAAATGGTGGGGATTATCAGGGTTTCATGAGGTGGTGATGGTGGCATATCAGGGTGTGACAGTGATGGTGGATATGGGCAGTTTCAGAGATGGTGATGATGGGGATTACAGGTTTCGAGGGGAGGAGGTGGTGGAAATAGGGTGTGATTATCATGGGTTTTCATGAGGTGGTGATGGTGGATTCATCAGGGTGGGGTTTCATGAGATCGGTGATGGTTGGGATTATTCAGGTTTCGAGGGGGGGATGGAGGAAAATGGTGGATGGCAGGTTTCAGGGATAGGGTGACGGGTGATGGGATCATTTATGAGATGTGAAATGGTGGGGGATTATCAGGGTTTCATGAGGATGGTGAAAAAGGTGTGGATTTCAGGGTTTCAGATGGTGAAAATGTGATGATCGAGGGTATGACGGGGAGATGTGGGGATTCAGGGGATGAGTGGTGAAAATGGTGGGGATTAGGGCAGGGTGTGGAAAATGGTTGGGGATTGCAGGTTTCATGTGAGATGGATGAAAAGGTTTCGGAGAGGTGGTGTGGTGGGGATTATCAGGGTTTCATGAGATGGTGAAAATGGTGGGGATTATCAGGGTTTCATGAGGTGGTGAAAATGGTGGGGATTATCAGGGTTTCATGAGGTGGTGAAAATGGTGGGGATTATCAGGGTTTCATGAGGTGGTGAAAATGGTGGGGATTATCAGGGTTTCATGAGGTGGTGAAAATGTGGGGTGGATTATCAGGGTTTCATGAGGTGGTGAAAATGGTGGGGATTATCAGGGTTTCATGAGGTGGTGAAAATGGTGGGGATTATCAGGGTTTCATGAGATGGTGAAAATGGTGGGGATTATCAGGGTTTCATGAGATGGTGAAAATGGTGGGGATTATCAGGGTTTCATGAGGTGGTGAAAATGGTGGGGATTATCAGGGTTTCATGAGGTGGTGAAAATGGTAGGGGATTATCAGGGTTTTTTTCATGAGATGGTGGAAATGGTTGGGATTATCGGGGTTTCATGAGATGGTGAAAATGTTGGGGATTATCAGGGTTTCATGAGATGGTGAAAATGTTGGGGATTATCAGGGTTTCATGAGATGGTGAAAATGGTGGGGATTATCAGGGTTTCATGAGATGGTGAAATGTGGGGTATTCAGGGGTTCAGGTTTCATGAGGTGGTGACATGGTGGGGATTATCAGGGTTTTCAGGGAAAAGATGTTGAAAATGGTGGGTATCCTAAGGTTTCAAAGATATGGTGAAAAATGGTGGGGATTAATAAGGGTTTATGAGATGGTGGGAAAAAATAAGGTTGGGGATTATCAGGGTTTCATGAGATGGTGAAAATGGTGGGGATTATTCCCAGGGTTTTCAGAGGATTGGTGGAAAATGGGGTATTATCAGGGTTTCATTGCGGTGGTGAAAATGGTGGGGATTATCAGGGTTTCATGAGATGGTGAAAATGGTGGGGATTATCAGGGTTTCATGAGGTGGTGAAAATGGTGGGGATTATCAGGGTTTCATGAGATGGTGAAAATGGTGGGGATTATCAGGGTTTCATGAGATGGTGAAAATGGTGGGGATCATCAGGGTTTCATGAGATGGTGAAAATGGTGGGGATTATCAGGGTTTCATGAGATGGTGAAAATGGTTGGTATCATCAGAGTTTCATGAGATGGTGAAAATGGTGGGGATTATCAGGGTTTCATGAGATGGTGAAAATGGTTGGGATTATCAGGGTTTCATGAAATGGTGAAAATATTGGTGATTATCAGGGTTTCTTCTTTGTCATTTCTTCTTCCTCGTCTGTCTCTTCTTCCAATTCTAACTCAATTTTATGTTCCTTTCTACTCTACGCTTTAATTCTTGGTCGACGATTTTATCTTCCTCCTCAAACTCCTCTTAAATCTTTGGATGTTCTCCACTCGTGAATCATCTCACTCATTTTCGTGCCTCTTCCCAACTTCGTCTACTTAATCTTTTTTTTTCTGTCACTTTAATTTATTCTCTTCCCTTTTTCTCTTGAACGTTTTATGGTCCTTTCTCTTTCCTTTTCTTCTATCATTACTCTCCATACCCTAATCACCTTCATCGATAATTTTGGTCGTTTTATTTTCTTTCCTTGTTGTCCATTTTTCCTCTACTTCAGGTACTTTTTCAAGTGTTCTTGCTTTTTGAAATTTTTAGTCCCTTTCCCACAAGTCTTTTTCTTTCTTTTCCTCGTTATCAAAGTTTCTGGTGTTCCCCCTCCTTGCCCAAGTCCCCTCATCCTGTTATTAATAAACAGCTCCTTGGAAAGTCCCCTAAAAAAAGGGACATTTTTTCAGACCTCATGAGTTACTGAATTAGGCTACAATTCTTCCCTCTCTGAACATCCAAAGTTACGCATTTTTTTTTGTTTAAATCTAACTTTTCTTCTCCTTGCGCTCTTTCTCCTTCATTTTTACCGGCCGCCCTATTTTATCGGAAATTACCGAATTTCTTCATCTTAAATCCTCATCCAGAGAAAGAATTCCGGTCCAGAAATGGATTTTTCGGAGGGCTGTTTCGAAGCGGAAGTGTCATCTGGGTCCGGATTTGTCTCCCGGCGGCGGATTTTGGGAAAAAGGAAGAAGGGTCGGGTGGAGAGGGGGGGGGGAAGGCGGTGTTTTAGGGGGGGAACTTGGTCAGTACTTGGGATTGTGGGAATGGTGAGGTTGGTAGCTCGCTAGGATTGGTAAGTGTTACCTCTATATGGTCACTGTAGATATATGAACTGTATGTGTATATGCCGCGCGCGCGTATGTATGTATATATATATATATTTATATATATATATATATATATATATATCTATATATATATATATATATATATATATATATATATATATATATATAATATTTAGAAATATTGAACCCATGAGCACGTGTTTCACAGAAATAAATTTCTGGCTTACACCAGGAATGAACCTTGGTCTCCTAATTGACAGGCCAAGGTCTGTCACTACCACCTTGGCCTGTCACTCAGGAGACTGAAGCTAGTTCTCGGTGCGAGTCAAGAATACACACACACACACACACACACACACACACACACACACATATATATATATATATATATATATATATATATATATATATATATATATATATATATATATACACACATACCAGCTGACCAATCCGGCACTGAATGACAACTCTCTCTCTCTCTCGTGTCAAGCATTTTTGGGATTTTATATTTCACCACTTCTAACCCCCCATTCCTATCAGGGCTGAATTAGTGCTTAAAGGGCATCAGGACTGTCTTTATTCATCCAAGCACTCTTGAAAACTTTGGATTAGACACTGATGTCTTTCGTTTTCGTTTATTTTTACATGTCGCCCCTTCCAACCCCTTCTCACCCCACCTTCCTATCAGGGCTAAACTTGAACTTTAAGGGCATCAGAAGTGTTACTGTTCATCTCAGCGACCTCAAAAACTATGGTTTAGACACTAATATCTGTCATTTTTCAGTTATTTTTACATGTCACTACCTTCCCACCATATCCTATCAGGGTTGAACTTGGACTTTAGGGTATAGAGAGTGTCATTATTCATCTCAGCGACTTCGATGACTCAGCAACCTTGAAAACTATGGATTAGACACTAATATCTGTTGTTTTCGGTTACTTATACCTTTCACCCCCATCCCATATCCCCCCTTTGGTGCCAGTGATGTCCTACCTCCACAGCATTGTTTTCCAGTTGGTAAGTCATATGTATACCAAGTTGGGTTTAATTGCCCAATGCGTTTCAGAGTTATGCTGGAGCATACACACACACCCACACCCACATATACATACAAACAGACATACATCCATGCTTATATATATATATATATATATATATTATATCATATACTATATATATATATATATATATATTAATATAATATATATAATTTATCATGCATTTATATTTTTTAATTTCACAGCATTTTTATTTAATAGCAACTTTTATATGGAGAATATTTCTGTATACTTGAAAAATTGTGTTGAACTTGAACTTCAATGACTACACACACACACACACACACACACACACACACACACACATATATATATATATATATATATTATATATATATATACACACATATATATACATATATTGAGAGAGAGAGAGAGATAGTAACTGTTATTGGTTTAGGAGACGAAGGATATGCGTAGAAGGCATCTCACTGGGTGAATAAACAAAACGCAAGCAGATATTCCCACCTATTTTGGACTGACATATAACCAGCATTATTAAAAAAATATCAAATATAATCCCATGCAATGAATACGACCCGAAAAAGGGAAATACTGTCCTAGACTGTTGATACAATTCCACAAAATAAGTTCTCATTCCCCACCGAATACGAAAGCAATCCGGATGATAATAACCCATGAATGACGGACGGCAAGCTCGGCAGGCTAACTGAGATAACAAAAAACGTTTTCGTCCGAGAGAATGCGCCAGTAATGACAGGCAATTGATGGCAGATGGATGAGAGAACGTGGATGGAACCGAAACATTTGTTCTTGATTCCCATTAATAATTTCGCTCTCACGGGGTCGCTGTCATCGTCGGAGTCTTTTTATTTTTAGGAACGTTGGCACTTGAACGTGGTAATGAAAATGAAGTCCTTTTTACTTTTCTGTAAAAGAAACATTGTGATGCCTATTTGTCTGTCCATCCGCACTTGTTCTCTCCGCCCTCAGATCTTGAAAACTACTGAGGCTAGAGGACTGCAAATTGTTATGTTGATCAAATTGCAGCCCTCTAATCTCAGTAGTTTTTAATATATTTAAGGTTAAAGTTAGCCATGATCGTGCGTCTGGCACCGCTATAGGTACCAGCAATACAGGCCTTCACCGGGCCGTGGCTGAGAGTTTCGCACAGCATTTTACGCTATACAGAAAACTCGATTGTGCCAAAGAAACTTCGGCGTATGTTTTGCTTGTTGAAGTTTGTCTTCGGAATATTTTAGATAAAAAATAGTGAATAGAGGAAGTAACAAGGCTTCCAACTCCTAAAAATAAGAGGTTTAGTTCTGAAATGAAGAGAAAAATTCCAAAAATAAAAGCTATGATTTCCAAAGCTGTATATTCCATAAATTAAGAAATACAATCCATGGAATATGAATGATAATTTGCAAGATATTGTTGAATGATAATTTGCATGAAATTGTATGAACAGTGCTTTGTACTATACTATCTCAGTAATGAGAAACGCGAAACCATACATAAAAACAGGAATCCTTCACATTAAAAGTACAATTCCTATAAGAGACACATTTCAAACAATTTAGTTTAGCAAGAACCTTGACTGATGTTACTCCTGAAAATAAATCAGTTATTCATATTTTCAATTCAGATAATTCCCCACGAAGGCCCCGTATGTGGTTAGTGCCATCAGTGCACCTCACACATTGCACTGTACTCATTGCTAAAGGTTCTTTGCAGCGCCCCCTCGGCCCCTGGCTGCAACCTCTTTCATTCCTTTTACTGTACCTCTATTCATATTCTTTTTCTTCCATCTTACTTTCCACCCTCTCCTAACAAATTTTCTCGTAGTGCAACTGCAAGGTTCTCCTCGTGTTACACCTTTCAAACCTCCTTTACTCTTACTTTTCCCTTCATTGCTAAATGACCTCATAGGTCTCAGCGCTTGGCCTTTGGCTTCAATCTTATATTCCTGTCCTATCCCACGAAGACAGACAAGCACGATAGGCTTCGTTCGAATGAAGATGTTCGAAAGAATCCGGTCGTAATGCCAGCCAGACGTTTTTTGTCACAATTTTACAACCAGGTAAGAAAAAATTAAAATGAGAAATACATGGTGTCGATAAAGTCATTCCCTGATTAATAAAATTAATAACTTTAAAATTAATGTAGATATGACCCTACAACTTTCACTTTCCGTTGAGCAATGACTAAAGTTTCTTTTGTTTGCCTATAGATGCCACTGTGATCACTCTCCGCCAGCTGAGTCCAGAATAGCAGAAATGGTGTCATTGCAGGAGAAAGTCCAGTGTGTGTTATGGTACCACGAAACAAAATCACATGTTGCAGTTCAACTCAAGTTCAGAAATGAGTATCGACGAGATCTACCAGATGTTAAAAGCATTAAAGACTGGTATAAAAAAATCCACAGAGACTGGAAGTGTTGAAGACCGTAAGAGAAGCGGTAGATCCAGTGCGAGTGATGCATCCATTGTTGCTGTGGGCTCGCCTTCCAGCGCTTAGACGTACTCCGGGCAACAAAGGGGGCACACGTTGAAATTTATTAGTAATGTAAAAATCCTTTAGTCATTGTTTTTGAAATTGAAGAAAACTTTATACCTCTACTTAACATGGTTTGTGTGTAATAAAGGTCTGAAATCCGGGAAAGACTTTATGGACACCCTTATATCGGGCCTGTTTTCAAACTTTCACAAACAGGGTCCGCTGTCAAGGTCTGGCGTTTTTGGACGTCGTTAGAACTTCAGTAAAGTTACCTTAGTTTAACCAGACCACTGAGCTGATTACTAGCTCTCCTAGGGCTGGTCCGCGGGATTAGATTTTTTTACATGGCTAGAAACAAATTGGTTACCTACAGCTTATTGTGGTATCCGAACCACATTATATCGAGAAGTGAACTTCTAATCACCACAAAATAAATTTCTTTGTTTCCGCATTGGTAGCAGCAGGGAGCGAGTTCGGGCTACCAGATTGATAGGCGGGTACGCAAACCACTCGTCCAGTGAGGAGCTTCAGTGGTGTAATGTAATTTCTCACCCTAATGGTTTTAAAGTTTTAATGAAAAAACAGAACATGTACAGACTGGAAAATGTAAGTGATAGGTTTATTACAGAATATACAAATTTAGGACGCTTGTAACAAACATATACAGGGTTTGCCATTGCGCTTCCCCAAACCATTATATATATATATATATATATATATATATATATATATATATATATATATATATATATATATATATATATATATATATATATATATATATAAGATATTATATATATATATATTATATATATATATATATATATTAGATAATATATATATATAAATGTGATAAGCGTCATTGTTATTCTTCATCTCATTCAGTTTAACTTTGTATATCATACATCAAAACCGTGGGGGGGGGTCCTTCTGTCAGTCTTTTTTTTCTAGCAGTATACCCCAAGACGTCATATGGGCACTTGATGAGCAGCCCACGAGACCCAGCTCCGGAGTGCCCAGAGTGCCAGGTGTTGGTAACTGTCAGACATGTGTTGTGGGAGTGTCCAAAGGATGACCAGCAGAGACTGTCAACTTTTGGAAATAAACCAATGACAGAAATTTTGTTAGAATCTTTCACATTTTCAGCGGGTCCAATTTTGACGTTTCTGAACTCTGATTTAATCAGTAAAATATAAAAAGTATATAATAAAAATACAAAAACCTCAGACCAATTAATGAATTTTAAGTGACATTTTTGATAAAAGTTTCTTAATTTACTATTAAATACACCTTTTTAGTATGTATGAATGGAAACATGAGTAAATGTATTTATTGCCTGTGTGTGTTGTAGTATGGAAGCCTCTTCCCTGGTTCTGTCTTTTATTTAATTTTAATTTATTCTTTATTATACTAAATGACCTATTTGGTCCCAGTTCTTGGCCTTTGGCCTAGACCTGGTATTTTATCTAATCCTTCGGGCGAGCCCTATGAGAGCTGAAAGTCAGCTCAGTGGTCTGGTTTTAAACTATTCTTATGATAATGATAATAATCAAGAACGGTCGAACTGAATTTAAAGACGCTTGTATTATATGTTAAACAAGTAACCTTATCGAGAACATCATCTTTTGGGTGAAATTTACCAATCGTGCACTCGCTACTGGGTACCCGTGCTGTAAATGAATTATGTTCCAGTAATGAATTATAATCTTTGTTAAATGGTCGTTTTATTTATTGAAAAAAAAAAATGTTTTGCTTCTTTTTATTTCTGAACAGGACAGAAATCTTCCTTCTGTGTGTGTGTGTGTGTGTGTGTGTTTAAGGAGGAGTACTTGATAGGGAGCATACCTTCGTCATAAAATGAGACTGGGTATAAAGTTTGACCTTGACATTTCCGAGTCATTTTTCCCATCGGCCGTAACTAATGCTTGTACATTCCAAAGGCCGAACAGTCCTTATTTTATTATATATAAATGGATTTAACATATCTGCCAAGGTTCCTCAGATTCCATTCTGCCGTTCCTGAGATGTGTTTCTAAAACATACACAGACGTACGTACAAGCAAGATTGTAAATGAAACCTTCCTGAAGATTGGTTGAAGTAAAAAAGAAAGAAAAAAAAGTCGTCTTTATCACTGAATTTCTTTTCCTCTCTCTTTCAGGTAACCAGGTACGCTTGTAAGTTCGAAGTTGTATGAACAGATATCGAGCAAGAGAGATAGAGTGGCGGGGTATGGTGAGTACAGATTGGCAAATGCGAATATTCACCTGGAAGTATTTGTGTGTCTGTCTTTATGAAGGTAGTTATAATTTTTTCTTGGAACTGGGTCTTATTACTTGTAACAGCGTATTTCTGTACACACACACACACATATATATTTATATATGTCTATATATATATATATATATATATATATATATAATTGTTTGTTTGAATTACAGAAATTTTGCTAAAAAAGTGAAGTGTATCACTACCCAAAATGTCACTGTTCAACTTTGAGAAACTGTGGCATTTATGGCAGTGAAACTTCTACTTCACTTTTTAGCAATACACACACGCATATATATATATATATATATATATATATATATATATATATATAAATATATATATAGATATATATATATATATATATATATATATATAAATATATATATAAATATATAGTGCATCTGTATTATATTATGTCGGTCGTTGTTTGTTTTAGTGAGAGTCGGAGCATGTGACCTACTTGTCCATTACACATTATGATATTAATGAAATAGTAATTTCCATTTAATGATATTGTTTGATTGCACAGAGCTGGTTATGACCCCGTACTCTAAACTCCGAAAAACAATTTGACAGTTGGACCCCCTAATTTGAATAATCATTTTCCTGCATCGACGAGGTTGAAGGTTCCGCTGATATGATGATTAATTTGGGGGGTGAATTTTCAATCACTGCTCCCAGTTTAACACTGATGCTCTGTTGTTTGTGTATCAGCGAGAGGGAGGTAGAGGTATCAGGTTTTACAATGAGCGATTGAGGCCTATATGCATTGCATACGTTCAAACGTAGTTTATGTAATTGGAGGCGCTAGTGGTAGTAATTTTTATGAATTACATTCTCTCTCTCTTCTCTCTCTCTCTCTCTCTCTCTCTCTCTCTCTCTGTTTACGCATGCACACATATTATACGTGTATATATATTTATTTATTTATATATATTATATATATATATATATATAATATATATATTTATTTATGCATAATAAACAACATATGTTTTAATCAAAAGCCTAAACATAGCATTTTTAAAGAATGTTTCTAAAAAAAATAAGAGAAATTGATTATTATTACAATTGTAGCAGTGTTTTCTTTGTTGTTTACATCATGAAAAATCAAATTTTTGTCAGATTTTTGCAGTATTTCGTGTTTATTTATTTTTTTAACATTTTTGAGAATTTGTAATTTATGCGATGCGAAAATGTGTTCAAAATTTCAGAAAGTGAGTTGGAAAGAAATGTTCAGAAAAAAATAATTGAAAAAGGTTGTATGTAACTTGACACTATCAATCAGTCAAGCATTCATTATGTTCCTGCGGCACCCCAGCTGAAGTCAGGTTTCCTTCTTTCCCTTAGAATTGCCCCGTCCATTGTTTATGGACATCTCACTTTTATTGGCAGTTGGCTCTTCTCCACTTATTTCTCTCATTGCATATTTTTTCCATACTCTTTCTTGCCGCGTAATTCCTATAGTAGAATCACATCAACCGTGCATTTGATGTCTAGGCCAGTCCCTTACGACGCTCTTAATTGGCTGTTGATAAGCCAATCACAGGGCTGGAAAATCTGTCTCTCTCGAGAGAGTTCACATAGGCAGGATGTATGTTCCATCTCTCCCGAGGTATACTTCTTTCAGGAGAGGTGGAACATACATCCTGCTTCTGTGAACTCTTGAGAGAGACTGATAGTTTCCGGCCCTGTGGTTGGCTTATCAACAGCCAATCAGGAGCGTCGTAAGGGACTGGCCTAGACATCAAATGCGCAGTTGATATGAATCTACTATAGTAACCTACTTAAGACTTAATTTACAGTTACTTCCAATTGCATCCGTATCATGACTTCTGTCTATGTAAGAGTACTAGAGTGATCATTGACGTTTAAAATCTTGTTTTAGTGTATACTGATGGTCTATTATTATTCCACCATGATGTGAGCATTTCAGCTGACTATAATACGTTTCTCATCTTGCTCAAATACGCATTCTGGTGATCCAACTCGTGAGGTAATCATAATTAAATAAGAAAACTGCTCAACCACGTTTATTACTTCGTCTGCGGGAATTCTGTTCATAAAGTTTATAACTAAGAGGAATAATTGTCAGGAAATCCTACTCTGCATCACAGCACTCTCAACTTTACTAATGGATCACTTAGTTTTAGTATCAACCAAAACTTTTCAAAAGTCGCCTTCATGCAGGTTCGAACTATCCACAAAAATGTCTGGTAATTTTATGTAACGCATTTGGTTAAACACTAAGCAATTCCTTATTTTCCAAGGCATACGAAGTACGGACATAGAGGCTATTTTCTTTTTTTTTCTTTTTGCGTTATAGACGCTGAATTTGAAGTAGTCTCTGAACTCCTTTGGGAAGTCTTTTGTTTAAAAGCTTTACTTTAAGGCACTTTATTTGTTGACGAGTTTCTTGGCACGCGTTACGTGCGTTGGAACCCAGCGCTGCTGTTTCTTCTACCCTCCCGATCCCCTACCTACCCTGCCCCCACCCAGGGAGCAAATAGGTTTGCAGGAGGAAGGTGGATGTCTCCCCTACCCTCCCGATCCCCTGTCTATCCTGCCCCACCCTGGCGGACAAACCAGTTTGCTGGGGGTGGGTGGCTGTGTCACGTCTCCCCTACTGTCATCCGGAGGATTACAAACAAGATTCACTCGGATTTTATTATTATAGATATTTAAAGGGAAAAAGTGGGTGTGTGTTTTTATGTGTGTGTGTGTTTTTTTTTTAAGGTTCTTGAATTGAATCCCTGAAAAGAATCTTATCTCAAACTACATTCTTAAAGCTCTTGAGTTCAGGGTAAATTTCAAAGGCTCTTAAATTTGAATTCCAAAAGTACTTTATTGAAGCTGCATTATTGATAAGAAGTCCCAGAACTTTCTGAAACTTATTTCCTTAAAATCTATCACTTGAGGGTATATTCATGAGGCTCTTTTCATAAAGGTGAATTCCAAATATTCCTGGAATTATTTTCAAGAAAACTGTAGACGAAGCTACATTCCTAATTCCTACAGCTCTTTTGCTCAAGGTAGTTTTAAAAGCATAATTATTCTGTGATCAAAAATGCTTGTAATTGTCTAAGACGTTTATTTTATTTGGAAAGTGTTCTATTTGTTAATAATAAAGATCCAAAATTATCTCAACAGTTTTAAAAAACCAACTGATAAGAACAAAGCTTAGAATACGTCTTTTTAACCAAGGAAAGAAGAATTTGAAGTTAATTAAGAGAAATCAAACCTCTGTCAGTCTCTCACAAATGAATATGCAAACGTGAGACTTGAAGATGAAATCTGGAGGGGGAAAATGAATAAAACTGTAAAAGTGAATCGGGGAATTTCTTTGACGTTTTTATTGCCGTTGACAGCGACATCCAGGCAGACAAAGGAACCTGGCGAGACTGACGTCACGTCACGTCACATTTGATTGGCGATTGCCATGAGGGAAATCAGCGTCTTATCGGATTTGTCAGGGCACTTGTGGGAGGAGGCGGAAGAAGAAGGCGCTTGATGTGCCCCCTGGGACTCGACTGTGCCATATTCCTCCTCCTCCTCCTCCCCGTTGACTTTTGGGTAATAGGTGTCCAGGTTACCATTGCAGTGTTGCTTTAGTATTCGATACATGTTGTGAAGATCGAAAGACAGAGTTAGGTTTATTGAAGGTTCATGTTTTATTTTTTTTATTTGTTTATTTTTTTATTTATTTTTTGTCAGCTACGTACTTTCCTTGTCCTATTCTCACCTCTGAACCTCTTAGGGTATTTCCTTTAGAGGGATAGTGCCGTCAATGCACTTCATGGGGTGCACTGTAGGCATTACTTCGAGTTCTTTGCAGCGTCCTTCGGTCACTAGCTGCAACCCCTTTCACTCCTTTTATTGCACCTCCTTTCACATTCTCTTTTTTTTTTCCACCTTACTTTCCACCCTCTCCTAACTATTTCTTAGTAGGTTTTCCTCCCGTTGCACCTTTCAGACCTTTTACTTGTCAATATCCGTTTCAGCGCTGAATGACCTCTTAGCTCCCAGCGCGAGGCCTTTGGCATAAATTTATATTCTATTCTATTCCCCTATGTCACCTCCTTTCGTTTTTTTTCTTTCTTTTTATGGGAAGCTCTGGTAAAGGTCCTCTACCAGTTCCACTTCTTTCTCGCCTGAGCTGTCTTTAGACCTAATCTCGGATCATGATACCCACTTTGCCAACTCTTTAGCTGCTGCTAACTTCTTTGCGTTCAAGTTTCTGACAGTAGAGTTCGTTCTCATTCCTGGTACACATCGCTTCCGTAGAGTTAGCTCTCACTTTTATTTTTTCTATCGTCTTACAGTCTGATTTCTGTCTTGAGGGTGGCCATGTGAAGACGAGTCGATTTTGCGTCTCTTTGATATAAATATTGCAAATGAAAAACATGGCCGCAAGACCGCAACACCTCTCTCTCTCTCTAAGTCTTTCTAAGAAATTTGGTATCTCTCTCTCTCTCTCTCTCTCTCTCTCTCTCTCTATCTCCTCAAAGTGGTCTTTTCCAATAGAAATTTATGGTACCTCTCTCTCTCGTCTCTCTCTCTCTCTCTTCTCTCGTTCTCTCTTCTCCTCTCTTCTCAAGTGGTCTTTTCATAAGAAATTTATGGTAACCTCTCTCTCTCTCTCTCTCTCTCTCTCTCAAGTGATGGTATCGAAAGAAATTTATGGTAACCCCCCTTCTCTCTCTCTCTCTCTCTCTCTCTCTCTCTCTCTCTCTCTCTGTCAAAAAGTCTAATCATAAGAAATTAATGGTAACTTTATATTAAATAGGGAAATGAGTTTTTACCTTATTTCAGGCAAATGAGAGCCCACACAGCATGTATATAAGTGTAAGGATTGCGACCTCTCCAAAATCATATGCACCCTATTTTTATGTCTAATTATTGTTTCCATAACATTTGCTGTTGTCCAGACTCTCTCTCTCTCTCTCTCTCTCTCTCTCTCTGATCTCTCTCTCTCTCTCTCTCTCCTCTCTCTATTAGGGAACTGTAACAGATAATTCCTTTATCTTAAGAAATCTCCCACCCTCATCAATGTATGGGTCATTAGCTCCTCATAAACCAGGACCAAAAAACTCGTCATTATCATCTTGACCCCCTTAGGGAGTGGTAGTGTCGTCAGTGCACCTCCCTTGGTTCACTGTAGGCATTACTTAAGGGTCTTTGCTACGTACCTTCGGCCCCTGGCTGCAACCTTTTTCATTCCTTTTACTGAACCTCTGTTCATATTCTCTTTCTTCCATCTGACTTCACTTTTCAAACCTTCTTACTATCAAATTTCCCTTTCTGAGCTAAATAACCTCATAGGTCCCAGCGCTTTGCCTCTGGCCTAAATTCTATATTTTATTCTATTATCATCCTGACAAGATAAGAAAGAAATAGAAAGTTATGAATTTGTGCTCACAAATAATAACTTTTCAATTTCATTTAATGTTGCGTTTCATTGACATTGAAGTATCCGTATGTCATTAACAATGTTAATTTATTGAATAAACTCTACGTATTGAGTTCCTTTCTGTAACTTTGTGCTTTAGGCACCAGACTGCTAAACCGGTGGTGAAAATAGACTTCATTTCTTACATAAAAATAGACTTTTTGCGAGGAATCCGAAAGTGTTTTATTAAGTGTTTTATTTATATCTGCTTTTCAACTTCGCAACACTGGGCATTTTGCCAGTATATGCATGAGTGTGTGTGCATATAGTATATATGTATATATGTATGCATGTATGTATGTATGTATGTATACTTGGTAAGTCTGTATTTGCATTTTATGGTCATTGATAACGTCTACAAATTGCAAGCCTCGACGCGTAAAGCTCCCAAGACCTAACAACTTCCTGGTTTCTATCGTGGACTTGATAATGCATTTAATAAGGCGATAACTGGGCCCTAGCAAATTATATGGAGGGGGAAGACTGACGTACTGGACTTGCGTTTTTATCAGAGAATGTTACAAAGTTTAAAGTGTTCCATAATGGTTCCCACAACCATATTCACCGTAAGCCCCACCTCTCTCTCTCTCTCTCTCTCTCTTCTCTCTCTCTCTCTCTTCTCTCTCTCTCTCTCTCTCCGTGTACTTCATCTTCCACAACTCCGAGCTTCCAAGAATAGAGATGATTGCATTTTTTATAACATTTATCAGAAACGAGCACAAGAGATCGGTTATGAGTAGTTTTCAATCAAAGTGCGCCGTCATTTATTATTCGATTTGTTCCTGAAGTTCAGCTAATTTTTATGTGTGGGAGATGATAGTTGACGCTTGCGAGAAAAATTTTATACTGAATCCGTTGTAATATTAATGACTGGATACTTACCGTGCTTACGAGGACACATAATAATAATAATAATAATATAATAATAATAATAATAATAATAATAATAATAATAATAATATATATAATAATATAGTAATAACATGCAGGAAACAGACCTTCTTTCAAACATATTTATTGAATATAATGGCAGAATTTACAGAATTTATTTGATACAGCCCGAAATTCCGTTGATGACTGAAAGCATGATGAACATCGGACAGCTGCTTAGAAAATCAGTGTGCCAGGAAAGCAAGTCATAAGAAGAATTTAGAGAATTCTGTATAAAAAGTCTGTAAATTCTTCCATTATATTCATAATAATAATAATAATAATAATAATAATAATAATAATAATAATAATAACAACGCAGTAAATACTCTGATAACATGCCATAGTATGTTGTTATAGTACTTTAATGCGTTATTATTATTATTATTATTATTATTATTATTATTGCCTTAGTCAGTGCAGTTATATTAATTTTCGAGTTGCTTGTCTGTTTGCATAGCAGGATTATTAAACATAAAATGGGTCTCTTTCTTAAACGAATATCGACAAAACAAAAGATCTACAAACCACTCCATCTCGTAGGTTCCAGGCTTAGGAAGTCGAAATCATTCCTAACATTCCCGTCAAATTTTGGCAACCATATTTGACATCACTTTTGGAGAGAAATTCTGAATGGAGTTTACCGCTGGTTAGATTATTTTTTCATTATTATTACATCCACACCGTTTCATTAATAAAAAAAAATGCTTTATTTGTACCAATGGGTGTACTTTCAGATAAATCTAGTAGCGTTGGGTCTGGCAGCAGTGCTTCAGTGTTAGTAATATATATACAATGATCTTATATATATATATATATATATATATATATATATATATATATATATATATATATATACATATATATATATATATGGCCAAAGTTACAGCCACGAAGGGAAATTGGAACACGAGATGCTAAGTGCTTTTGTCTTATTACCAAGGCATGGTAATAAGGCGCAAGTACTTAGGATCTCCAGTGTTTCAATTTTCCTTCGTGGCTGGAACTTTATTCGTATAATCATCACGTTTTTTTTTCATTTTTCGTGATATGAAATAAAAAATATTTATGTGTGGATGTGTTTGTATATATCTTATATAAATTAATATATATCTATTATTAATGTATATATGTCATATATATATATATATATATATAAAAATATTATGTGGGATGTGTTTGTATATATATATATATATATATATATATATATATATATATATATATATATATATATATATATATATATAAATGTGTGGACAGAATATATTCCCCTCTCATATGTAGTAATATTGAGGAGGAACAGGTGATTCAGTGTTTACCTACAATCCCGTCCCCTCTGAAATATTGCTGATAAAGAGACTG
>NC_087220.1:42308705-42313705 GCF_015104395.2 Macrobrachium nipponense | reverse complement strand
GAAAAAAGTAGGGAACAAAAAGAGATGTCGTTATGGGGAGACAGACGAGCAGTTCTTGGAGAAAATAAGGATGACAAGATTAGTGTGGAAGCTTGCTTTTTGATAAACAAGGTTTCCAAAGAATTGACAGGTGTGCTTTGGGTTTGGAAGGAGGAGATTGTGGTGGTAAGAGTTTGTTACATTATGTATTAGCAAAGAGTAGGCGGAAGAATGAATTTATGGATGTCATGTTAAGGAGATAGATCTTATCGTTATTTGATTGAAATGAACATGGAAGTAGATGAAATGTAGGGTTGAGAAGGAGTAAAACTACAATTAAAAACGCAATAAAGACCAGTGGGAACGACAAGAAGGCATTGAAGAGAGTATAAATGGAGGAAAAATAGGTAGTAAAGGTTAAAGATATAGAAATTGAAGGATGAAGTGACAATTGGGTGGGGACAGAAGAGGTAAGAAGTTTAATGAAGGAAGATTAGAGAATATGTAAGTTGCAGTTGCAAGAATTACACGGAAGAATATGTACAGGAACAAATGCACATGGACGCATGGATGAGATTGTCAAACGAATGTGTGAGATAAGCATCGGGGGCGGGGGAGGGTGGGGCGTCATGTTTATGGTTTGGAAGTTTTCCTTACAAGAGGATCATCAACGACTCGTCACTTTGAGTATGGTATTGGGAACGTCTTAATGATTTAAGAGTATTTTTAGTTATATTCTCTCTCTCTCTCTCTCTCTCTCTCTCTCTCTCTCTCTCTCTCTCTCTCTCGTTGATTTTGCCGTAGGTTATCCTTCCAATCCGGGAGCAAAATGGGATTACAATGGCACGTGTCAGATCTCACCTGTATCCGTAATGACCTAACATAATGGCCAAAAATCTCTCTCTCTCTCTCTCTCTCTCTCTCTCTCTCTCTCTCTCTCTCTCTCTCTCTCTCTCTCTCTCGTGTGCTTCAAGGAAACGACCCTCACGGTAAATTACAGCTATTTCAAAGAATTACAGATGAATAAAAAAGGGAGGAAATTAAAAAAAAAAAACTGCTGTGGGCCAAAGGCAAAGGAATTATGTCATGCAACTCTCTATGTTTGTTGCCATTGTTTTCTTTTGTTCCGGCCAAATTGCGGTCGAATGTTGTTTGCTCTAATGATCAGAGTTAAGTGGAGGCCCCTTTGATGAAGTTATGTACAGATTTGTGTGTTTAGTTGCTTTACTTTTTTATTTATTTATTTATTTTTTTTTAGGCGAATGCCCTGATGTGTTGCTATGCTTCAGACATTTGAAAATACGTTTTTGTTTCATTTTAAAATTTAGTGAACGTGGTTTCATATCTTTTTTTAAAAAATTTTTATATTCTGGCATTTTAATTTGTTCTTGATTTTATGAAAAGCATCCTTTATGCTAATTTTTTTTTTATGTTTTTATAAAACTTACGTTTGATTTAGTTTTTATAATGCATTTGCCTTCCTTTTTACACACTACTGATTTCTTTTGCTTTTTAGTTTTTATATATTATATATACTCTTTGATTACTTAGCTACTTTATTCCTCTTTTTATCAACTTTTTTTTTGTTTATTATTGAAATTTGTTTGAACGAGTGCGCTGTTTTCCTTTTATCAAATTTTTCCGAATACTGTATTTTAAGTTTTAAGAAATGAATGTGTGCTGTTTTTAATCAAACCCATCTCCGTACTCCTTTTTAATTTTGTTGTTCTCTTCGTTTGGATGATCCTATCAACTTATATCTTCATGTTTTTATTTTTCAGAAATATTTCCTTATTTTGCTTTTCCTGCTTATGACAGCTCCGTTTGTATGTGTTCATTTTCATAACGTTTTTTCTCATTTCTACAACCTATGTCTGTTTCCTTTATAATAAAGGTAGGATTATTCAATTATTCCCATTCAATTCTGACCATCTCATATCCTCTTACATTGTATCATTTTATGTTATTGAAATACTCTTCTAAATTTCTTCAATGTACAATATTTCCTTTGCTTCATATCGTTCTTTTCTCTTATCCCAAAAAATCATCCTTTTCATCATAGGCGCAACAAAGTCGTCCTAAATATAGCCCGTCCTCCAGATACAATGAATGGCAGAGACAAAAGGGACTAAGTTGTTCCTCTCATAGACCTTTCTAAGTCAGTTCGTACCCAAGGGGATTATAGCTGTTGGCTCGAGTCGTTAGTCTTGATTTATTTGAAGTGGTCTTTCAAGATGTGTGTGTTTGTGTGTGACTGCAAGTCTGGAATCCAGATGGGGGAATAAATGGAAAAACCTTACCTCCCCTATTGGTTTCCCAACCCACGCAAGGAATGTTCGGTTGATACTTTTCAGAACCACTTTTGGGAAGCATGCATTAGGTCACCCTCGCCATAGCATGCCGTTTCTAATCAGTGTGATCACTTAATTAAGTGACTGGTAATTAGTCGACTGTAGTGGGGCACAACATGGAAAAAAGGGCATAGAGCTGATATCTTTATGTCACCTGCATCTACTGTGATTTTAAGCAGGTTTATATAGTATATACATATATACGTATATATGGTGTGTGTGTATTTTTATGTATGAATATGTCTACATATTGTGTCAATGCATACTAGTATGTGAATCCTATGAAAACTTATTTCGTCCTCCTTTCAGTATTTATTTTAGCTATATTTCTTTCAGATATGAAGATACTTTAAAGCTTCTCTCTCTCTCTCTCTCTCTTCTCTCTTCTCTCTCTCTCTCTCTCCCTCGTCTCTCTCTCTCTCTCTCTCTCTTTTATATATATATATATATATATATATATATTATAGATATATATATATATATTATATATATATATATATATATATATATATATATATATACTATATATATATATAATATATATATATATATATATATATTATTATAAAACTTTTCTCAAATAGAAACTCCATGATCATTCCCTCTTGTTCTTTGTGTATTACTTGTTCCTAACTCTCTCTCTCTCTTTCTCTCTCTGTATTACATTTTGCCCAAGCTTAAACCCCATTTACTCATTTTCTTTCTTTCTCTCCCTCACCATCTCTTTAAAATTCGAGATTCAAGGCCCACCCACCCTCTCTCTCTATCTCTCTCTCTCTCTCTCTCTCTCTCTCCGAAATGTCTTCTCTGCCTCGGACTCCATTTCCTCCGTTTCTCGTTCCATTGCATCATCGTCTCTTACCCATTCCGGTTTCACAGGCCATTTCTCCTATTCGTATACATTCACCTTCATTATTCAACGTTGTTCCCTTCATTAACTCTCCTCCGTTTACCTCCCTCAGTCTCCTCGCTTCCTCTACCTCTCATCTACAAGGTCTCCTCCCTCCCCCCTCCCTCCCTCTCTCTTCCAAAGTTTGCCTTTTATCGGCTCTCTTCCTTTTAGCATGATTGCTGGCCTAAAAGGCATTCAGTCTCTCTCTCTCTCTCTCTCTCTCTCTCTTCTCTCTCTCTCTCTGTTAGCTGTCATTTAGGGCTGCAAAGACACATTGGGGAAGATTACAAAAAGAGTTTGGTGGTTGATTGTTGACTGTTGAGTATTGAAGTCGTGAAAGGGAAGATTAAGAGACGATTTCTTGAAAGAAGTTAATAGGTAACTGGCAGTATTATAAAGGGAAGGTGACGTTTTAAAAGGGCATTTACAAAATATGAGAATTACTAAGCGACAAATATTACTCTTGCACACTTATGTAAGTGCGTATACGCTCAGTGTGTTTGTGAATATATGGTTTTTCATAGTAGGATAACGTGTTTTATTAAGTAAGCAGGTGACCTAAGGACCTCTGATTATGTAGTTTTATATATAATGATGGTATTACAATGATATCCTTATTCTCATTTGAAGACTTGAAATTTTGATAAAATTCAAGGTGGATGTTTTGTCATTCAGATAAGTTTGGCCTTGCGGCACTGGGACGTAATGGGACCAGTTTCAGAGAGAGAGAGAGAGAGAGAGAGAGAGAGAGAGAGAGAGAGAGAGAGAGAGAGAATGTAAGTTTTATTAAAAACCAAACAATGTGTCAGACCTGTGTGAAGTATTTCATGACATTTGAAAATTGTTATGACTGCTCACGTATCTCATGGAAATAGTATGATAAATCCGCGTCAGGTTTCGGAGAAGGGCGTTGCGCTTTCACAAAGGTCTTCTGTTACTTGCTCCCAGTTGAATTTGCAATAGACATTTCAGAGGCTGCAGATGGATATTGAAAATTCTAGTCAGTGCTTAAACCTTTCGTCTCTTGATGGAAAAAGTTGCCGTGTTTCCAATTGAATTTGCGGCAGATGGCGCTAATATTCTAGATGGATATTGGAAAATGCGAGTGAATGTTTATTCAGGGCTCCCGTGCATGAATGAAGTAGCTGCTGCGTTCCCAGTTGAATTTGAGAGGGAGAATGCAAGACTAGCAACGTTTTATTGTACTTACCTCATTGGAATCCTGGAGGTGGTCCTCAGAAATCATACAGGAAGCCGATGTATGATATTAATATTTGGGAATGAAAGAGGATTAGTATTTGCAGATGTTGGGAACATGTAATTTTGTTAGTGTGCTTTTGTTAGCTTTTGTCTAACTATTTTTGTCATTTATCAATATTTTTTCGTTCTTTCAATCAGTTCTCTTAATCTCTTCTCTTCTCTCCCCTCGTCTCTCTCGCTCTCTCCTCTCTCTCTCTTCTCCTCCTCTCTCTCTAGGGACCGACCGTCGCATGAAAGATCTTTGGTCTTCACTATTTTTCTCTGTCAAGATAAGGAACTTTACGGATAAGAGGTCTACTCTCTCTCTCTCTCTCTCTCTCTCTCTCTCTCTCTCTCTCTCTCTCTCTCTCTCTCTCTCTCAGGTGAGCTCCAGAAGCTCTCCAAGTGCCATCCTTATCCACGCTGTGAATGCCATCTCGCAGTCTGAGAGTTGAGTGAATCCCAAGGACTTGACATCCTTTCTTTCTCGGCTGTTCACGCCCTTGGTCCTCGCCTTCAAGACCAGGGAGGACACGGGC
>NC_087220.1:42303705-42306205 GCF_015104395.2 Macrobrachium nipponense | reverse complement strand
ATATATATCTATCCTTATATATATATATATATATATATATAATATATTTTATCTATATATATATATATATATATATATATATATATATATATATGACTGGTATAGATGTTCTGTTACAACAGAATTCCATCTTATATAAAAGAAGCCCATAAAAACGCCAAAAATATAGAAAGTACTATATTTCTTTACCTACCTGAAGAGAGAGACAGCATTCTTTGTTTAAATTAGTACTTTTTTTTCTATATTTTGGCGTTTTTTATGGGCTCCTTTTATTACATACACACACACACACACACACACACACACACACACACACACACACACATATATATATATATGATATATATTAATTATGTGTGTATGTATGTATGTACACCACACAACAGTTAATACACCCTTAAGAGTATGGTAAATGATTCTTTAAAAGTGTACAAAACTATAATTATAAGAGTATAGTCACTAAATGACTCTCCTAGCAAAGTTATACTGAAGTAGGTTGCCAGCATAACATCCCCATTGTAGATGGACTTGAAGCCTCACGAGGAGTTTTCTGGTTGGTTGTTTTTCTGTGTTTCTAATCGATAATATCCCTGTAAGTGGATCTTTGTCCATCCCCTAGTAGACAGTAAAGGAGACAGGACATACGCGCCCACCCCCTGCAAACCAGTTTGTCGCCCCCGGTCGGGGCGGGGTACGTAGGGGAACGAGAGGGTAGGGAAGGCATCCACCCTCCTACTGCAAACCTGCTTGTCCGCCACTTGTGGGGACGGGGTAGTTAGGGATTGGGAGGGTAGGAGAGACAGCAGCGCCTGGTTCCTCGCACCAACAAGCTCGTATAATAATAATAATAATAATAGTAATAATAATAATAATAATAATTGTAATGTCTTCCATTTTATTCATTCAAACGTTTCATCCATTCATTTGAATGATCTTTTATGCAACCGAATCCTTGTCAGTTGAACCGAATGTCGTATTTATTCGAGTCTTGCTCTCACTCAATTCAAATCTTATTTTAATTCATTCAAATCTTACATTCTGTCACTCATTCATGGGACGTGAGTGATTTTGCTACAAATTCGGGTACCGGTTTTTATTCCGTCAGTGAATTTAGGTGGATTTTCATTTTCATGACAGATTTGATACCCAGTGGACATCGTAGACATTTCTTGTACCGGTGAATTTATTCTCTTTTCTGGTGGATCAGTTCAAGCTCTGAAGCTGCTGAAGGCTTTGTTTCATACCAGGTTGATTCATTTTTACTATGACTAAATAGTTCCGCTAATTTGATGTTCATTTATTTCATCACGCACACACATAATATATATATATATATATATATATATATATATATATATATATATATATCGTTTAATTTGATGTTAACTAAGTTCAATATATATATATATATATCTATATATATATATATATATATATATATATATATATATATATATATATATATGTCATTTATATATATCATTTATATTTATGTGTGCGAGGGTTTGTTTATGTATGCCGTTATGTGAGTGTGCTGTGCAGGTTGTATATATGTATTAACACATGTAGTGCATTTAGTGAGAAGTTATAATGTGTAATACTTGTTGTTTGCATTTATTATGGGAATGTACTATATGTATAAACATATGTAACGCTTTTTTTGAAAAGTAATAATGTGTAATACTGTTGTTTGTATTTATCATGGGATATACTCAAATGTATGGTATTAATTGCAAGGTCGGGTTTCCTAGTTATTTTCTAATCAGTGCAAATTCGTCCAACGTATATATACATTTTTTCTTTTGGTTACATTCCGTAGGTAAGAGCACGTATATTTTAAAACTACATTCATACATCCCTCATATAAGTAAGTTATATACATAAATGAACGAAATGATGCTATGTATATCAGTATGCTATATATACACTAAGAGCTTTATGACACGCGCTACCTTGCGCTGGAACCCGTCGCTGACCGTCAAGTCTCCCCTACCATCCCGATCCCGTACATACCCTGCCTCCACCCGGGGCGGACAAACAGGAAAGATCCACTTGGATTTCATTATTATACTACTGAACAGAGACGCGCGCACACCTTGCATTGCTCACTTGAGGGAAAAATGATAGACTTTCTTTAATCCGCATTAGCATAATAAGTCCCCGGAATTTTAATGCGTTTAGCATTTAGATTGGCGTTCCTGCTCGTCTACTAAGTGGAATTCTGTGGAGATAATAACTTCTAAGTAGTTTTTTTTTCTTCTTTTTTTTTAAGGAGGAACGCGAATTGTTCAACGTGGTTTTTATTCATATCCTTTGGAATGTTTTAATTCTTGGGATACTGGGAGGCAGGAATGTGATGCTGAGAATTTCCTCTGTCAGGATTATGCTTTCTTTGTTGTTAGGCGTGTGTGTTATTATTATTATTATTATTATTAATTATGGGACGGTAAATAAGGTATCTTATTAATATATACTACTCACATTTATTCCATGTTCCACG
>NC_087220.1:42226205-42298705 GCF_015104395.2 Macrobrachium nipponense | reverse complement strand
AAGCTTTTGCAAGTCTAAATAAACCACATCTGTTTCATTTCCGCTTTTCATATTTTTGAATATGTTCTCACGGTGGACTAACAGTTGGGTTTGTGTACTTTTTCCGGGTACGAAACCATGTGTCCTTTATTAAACAATATTTTTATTAAATGTTTCATAATATTTTTCTTCATTACCCTTTCATACACTTTCATAATATGTGATGTTAGACTCCACGGCCTATAATACTTGCCTCTAGTCTTGATCCACTTTGAAAGTAGGGGTAATATATGCTAATTTGTGCTCATCATAAATCTTGCCTGTATCTACACTTTGTCTTAATAATATTGCAAGTGGCTTTGCGATAGAATGAACTACTTTCTTTAACAAAATAGCAGGAATTCCATCCGGCCCTGCAGCAGCTCCATTTTTAATTTCATTAATAGCCTGCACAATATCAGCTTCAGTTAATATCTATGTCAGCTAAATATTCACTATTTTCATCCCTTACTTCTATATCATTATCTTCATTATCTATTCTAGGGGTGAATTCTCTCTTATATCGTTCTGCCAGTATGTTGCAAATTTCCTTTTTTTTCATTCGTTAATCTCCCTTCAATTCTCAGAGGGCCTATTTCTATTCTTCTTTTATTCATCTTCTTCGCATTATGAGTATAAATAGCTTTGGGGTTTTTGCTTGATATTTAATAGGGTTTTTTTTCTTCCAAGTCCCGTTTTTCATTTTTCTTTTGATTGTATAATCTTTTGTTCTGCATTTTCTATCTTACTTTTTAGTTCTATAACTTTCCATGCATTTTTTTTCTTTTGCAAGACCTTTTTTCCACTTTCTGATTTTCTGGAACAAGATCCTTCTGTCTCTTGGTATGCATGAATGATGTTTACTTTTCTTCTTCGGTATATATTTTTCCACTATTTTCTCCAATATTTTATATAATATCTCCGTATTTACCCCTTATGTCATCACTTACGAAAATGTTATCCCAATGTTTGTTTTAATTCTTCATTAATTTCTGGACCATTTTGTATTTTTTACTGTGAAGTTTGTATTTTCCATATCCTTCCCACTTTTTCATTTCTTGCTTATCTCTATTTTCACTGCTTTGGATGAACTGTTAATTCTATGACATTATGGTCTGAAATATTCGCATTATAAACTATTATTTCTTTAACATAATTCATCTCGTTCACAAATACTAGGTCTAAAGTATTTCCTTTCTTGTTGGCAGGTGATTTATTTGTTGAATGTTGTATTCTAGTAGCATCTCTTAATAGCTTTTCAATTGCCTCTTATCTTCTGCACTACTATTACTCTCTTTTTTATATGTATAAGTACAACCACAATCTCCTATTCGTTCTTTCCATTCTACGAAAGGAAAGTTGAAGTCACCAGATAGGAGAATAGTCCAGTCCTTGTGATTTCTACATATATCATCCAATCAATTATTAAGTCAAACTCTTTAGTATTAGGAGGTCTATATATTACTATGTTCATCAATTTTTCAGATTCAAATTCTAACCCTATTTTAGTTCACATTCTGAGTACATATATCATCCAATTTTTCAATTATTAAGTCAAACTCTTTAGTATTGTAGGAGGTCCTATATATTACTATGTTCATCAATTTTTCAGATTCAAATTCTACCGCTATTAGTTCACATTCTGAGTTACTATATTTCTCATATATTTTCCTTGTTTTTTGTCTTTCCCATATATTGCGGTTCCCCCTTGATTCCTATTTTTTCTATCTGATCTATAGTTTGGAACCCTTTTATTTGATCATCATTCCCAGTCTCCTGGGAATACCAGGTTTCACTTATATTCATTATATCTATTTTTCTTTTCATTTTGGGTTAGTTCTTCTAAGTACTCTATTTTTCTTTTTGAGTTACTCGTAAGGAACTGCGCTTCAAACCCTTTTTGCGCATTCATCACTATGATGGTTTGCATGTTTTCTCCTTTAATTTAATACTGGTAGTAATAAGGATTTTCCCATGTCTCTTTCCTGTTGCTGGTATGTTGTTCTTTTTTTTTCATTTCCAGAAATTCTGACATTAAAAAATCCAACTTTTCCATAATATTTGATCTTCCTTCATCATAATTATTCATTTTGTGTCTGAATCTGCAATTTTCTCCGTTTCTGCAATATCCTCTCTTGCATAATAAATACATTGTTTATTATCTCTTGAGTAGAATTTCGGAGCTGATGCTTTGAAATTTTTTGCTGACACCTCTGCATATCTCATTGGGGTGGTTTGCTTTTCTCTCTTACCTGATATTCTTGATTTCTCTCTTTATTTGTTTCTTTCTTATTTTGGATTTTATTCTTGGTTGGTTATTTTATTTGATTATGATTCATGGCTACAGGGTGCATATATTTGCATTTTTTGTCGAACTTACATCCTTTTCCTTCTTTTAGGGTTTTTTACGTATTTTTTTTTTGGATGCAGATCTCTGCAATCATCCCCATATCCATCTAAGTATGCACAATTTACCATATATTTCATAGTTTTGACATATCTTAGGATGTTTGTAGTAACATCTTTCTCCAAATCTGCAATTCCCTCTTTTCAAAAGGTTGCAGATTTTGTCTTTACTTGTCTATTTTTCCTCTTTCCCGTCATTGTATAGATCTGGGTAGAGCCTCTTCGGGATTTTGCTTTATTTCTGTTGTCATATCGTAATTTATTCTTCGTAGGTATGCTGCTTTATTGCCTCATATGTAGTATCAATGAGTATCTCGCATCCATAACTTTTTATCTTGTTCTTTGTTTTCCTTATTTTTTTCTGTCATTTCAGAGAGAGAGAGAGAGAGAGAGAGAGAGAGAGAGATGAGAGAGAGAGAGAAGGTCGAAAATTAAATTAGATTTCAAACTTGCACTGACGTCACACCGGACAACCAATGACGTCACAGGGTGGATTAATTTTATGATAATTAACCATTCCAGATTCTCCTTAGCTGCCAAAGACGCTTGTAAAAATCGCCCCTAATGTCTCCCTTCCCTCCCTTTACTGGGTTGTCGTCGTGCATTTTCTCTCTCTCTCTCTCTCTCTCTCTCTCTCTCTCTCTCTCTCTCTCTCTCTCTCTCTCTCTCTCTCTCTCGTGAATTTAGATGCCATACTTTAATGTGTGATTTCTGTTGCTTGTTAAGAAACTCCTTACGTCTATAAACATTTATTGAGATCATATTGTATGAGATCATATTGTATAACACTCTCTTTCTCTCTCGCCCCGTCACGCACACAAATATTGCCGCTTTATTTATATAATTTGTAGCTTTTATATATATATATATATATATATATATATATATATCCCTTATATATATATATATATATATTATGATATTCCCCTTAAGATTAGGATTCTCTCTCTCTCTCTCGTCTCTCTCTCTCTCTCTCTCTCACATGCCTTCTAAACTCCTATCATATGTCATACTCGTCGGCAATCCTCGACTTTAACTTCCCATAAAACGATTCAGCGACATTGATTGGGATATGAGAGGCTATATCTGTCTGCTGAAGTGTTTGCTGCATTATTATTATTATTATTATTATTATTATTATTATTATTATTATTATTATTATTATTATTATTATTATTATTATTATTATTTATTATTATTATTATTATTATTATTATTTATTATTATTATTATTATTATTATTATTATTATTATTATTATTATTATTATTATTATTATTATTATTATTATTGATTATTATTATTATTATTATATTATTTTATTATTATTATTATTATTATTATCTTTATCATTAATTATCATTATTATTAGTTATTATTATTATTATTATTATTATTATTATTATCTTTATCATTATTATTATTATTATTCATCATTATTATTATTATTATATTATTATTATTATTATTATTATTATTATTATTATTATTATTATTATTATCATTATTATTATCATTATTATTATTATTATTATTATTATTTTCCGCATTAATCCGTTTCCTGAGTAGGTGCGGTTCTGCAGTAAAAACGCTAAATTGGTTTCGATATTCAAAGTTGAAAGGTTGAGTTGTGAGTGAAATCTTCTGTGCTAAATACTTCCACAACAATAGCTGCTCAACGTTGTTGTTGTTATTATTATTAGTTATGATTGATGGTGACGGGGTAGTAAAAGTAGGCTCTTGCAAGCCACCAACCATACCAGACTTCTGTTTGACGCGACGAAAGAACAATCTTGGATGACATTCCTCCATTAAATGTTCCCGTTGTTATGGCTAATATCGTTATTATTGTTACCATCACATACCACTGCAGTCCTCTTCCTTTCATCCCCATATACTGCATCCGAAAGTTTGGCCTATTTCCCATCCGAAGTCTCTCAGAAGAACCAACCTTTGATACCACTCCGTAGGAAAAGTGCATCTTTTATTTGACCTGACCCTTTAATGAGAAAGTTTCTGAAGAGCCTGGAAAGGGGAAATGAGGGGAGGAGGTCTTCTGACGGATGAAATTTGACTTTTACAAGCCTACCAGGCCTACTCAGGCCTCCTCCTTTTTTTTTTTTTTTTTTTTTTTTTTTTTTTTTTTTTTTTTTAGTTTTCTTGGAAGAAAACTATTCTGCCGGCTTTGTGTGTCCGTCTGGAGTTTTTTTCTGATCGCAATGTTTTTTTCTCCGCCCTCAGATCTTAGAAATTACTGAGGCTAGAGGGCTGCAAACTGGTATTGTTGATCGTCCACCCCTTCTGTCATCAAACATTTACCATATTGTAGCCCTCTAGCCTCAGTAATTTTATTAAAGATTTTAGCCATAATCGTGCTTCAGGCAACGGTATAGGATAGGCCACCACCCTGCCGTAGTTTAAGTTTCATGGGGAGCGGATCATACAGATTTGTACCGAGACCAACGAAAAATGAATTTTTTTCCGTGGCGTTGATTATTCATACAGAAAACTGGATTGCACCAAGCCCTGTTGTCTCAATTGTAGGACTGGAATTTTCAGTTATTCTTATTTTGTTTTTATTTTTCAAAAGAAAGTCTGAGTATTGGTTTTTATAATTTGTTTATTTTAATTTAGGTAATTAGCGGGTTAAGGTTATTGGTTTTCCATTCTTTAAGCCTCATTGTAGGTATAGCCAACCTGTTTCTTCTGCCGCATATTGTAAATTGTGGACGATACAAAGTTTTTTTTTTTTTTTTTTTTTTTTGCCCATTCGACCCTAGATTCATTTTTACTTTTTTTGGCCCCCCCCCCCTCCCTCCCCTCGTCCTTTGGTCTTTTAGGAACCAGCTGACCTTACTCATCTTTCTCCACTTTTCACCCATCATTCAGAAACAATTCCTTTGGCCAACCTTATGAGATTCAACTTATTTGGTCAGTTCTTCGTGGAGTCTGCATCAGAAGTGTAGGTTTTTGAGAGTTTTAAAAGCTCTCTCTCTCTCTCTCTCTCTCTCTCTCTCTCTCTCTCTCAGGTATTGAATAAGTGAAAGGTTACCCTGTCTCGATATTTTTCCTCCGATTTTCCTCGTATGTATCCGTTCTGGAACGTATCCAGTTGTAAAACATTGTACTATCGTGCATTGAACATTTTAAGTCATTACAGCCCCTAAACCATTTCGATGATTACAGGAATACGGATTTTTTTTCCGTAAAAGAAAGATACTAAGATGACGCTTTTTCTGTCCGCCATTAGATCTTTAAAAATGCTGAGGCTAGAGGGCTGCAACTTGGTATGTTGATCATCCACCCTTCAATCATCAAACATACGAAATTGCAGCCCTCTAGCCTCAGTAGTTTTTATTTTATCCCAGGATAAAGTTAGCCCTTATCGTGCTTATGGCGCTGTTTTAGGTGCCAGCAACACAGTCCACCATCGGGCTGCGGCTGAATGTTTTATGGGCTGTGGCTGAGAGTTTTATGCAGGATCAAACGCTGTACAGAAAACTCGATCGTTCAGCGCATTTTACACTTTTTTTTAAATTGCAGTCAGTAAGTTTTTTCATTATTACGCTCAATAAATTCTTTCAGTAATTACGATCAATAATCTTCTTGAGTAATTACAGTAAATAAGCTTCTTGAGTAATTACTGGGAATAAGCTTTTTTACTAATTTCAGTCAGTAAGCTTTATTAGTCATCATTCAGTAAGCTTTTTCAGAAATTTCATTGTCAGTTTTTTTTTTTAGTTATTCCAGTAATTACGGTCAGTAACGTTCTTGAGTAATTACAGTGAATAAGCTTCTTGAGTATTACTGTGAATAAGCTTTTTTTTTATTATATCAGTCAGTAAGCTTTATTAGTCATCATTCAGTAAGCTTTTTCAGTAATTTCAGTCTGTCAGCTTTTTTTAGTTATTCCAATAAGTCAACTTTTTTAGTAATTTCACAGTAAGCTTTTTTTTTTGTAATTTCCGTCAGTAAAGTTTCTTTATAGTAATTTCTGTCAGTAAACTTTTGTAGTAAATTTAGTCAGTAAGCTTTTCAGTAATTTCAGTCAGTAATTTTTTTTTTAGTATTTTGAATCACAAACCTTTTTTTAGTAAATACTGCGAATAAACATTTTCAGTAATTTAAGTCAATAAGCTGCTGTATTGTAGATGAAAAAAAAATTGAAAGATCGAGTGGCTTCCATATTCATAATAGAGATTTGCTAATTATCCACAGTTCATTGTTTTTTATCGTAAGATTAAAACTGTTCTAATTGCAGATGATTTTATATACAAATTCCCTTAGTGCAGATATACACTGTGGAAGGGGAGAGAGACATAATGCAGTAGATAAAGAAAATGATTTTCCTCAGTCTGTTTTGCTATTATGATCAAAGATATACTTGAATGAATATAATCCTAATCATGAGAGAGAGAGAGAGAGAGAGAGAGAGAGAGAGAGAGAGAGTTATACATTAATACTTAGATATTCTAACTTCGTCTGAATAAGAAAAGACGTCGAGAATCTTGGGAACGTAATATCCAGATTCTTGGGCTTGGAGATGTTCAAAGAGAATAATTTTTTTCAAACGGAATATATATTTCTTCCCCATATGGTCCGCTGGTATGGTAGCTAGCGTCGTGACTTGCCACTCAGATGTCGCGAGTTCGCGCCTCTCCCAGGGCAACGGAAAATCTCTGGCTCTGTACCATGATCAGTTACCGCTGCGGTGTGGGGTCTGCGGTGGGTGGGAGGTTGAAACCAACATTCTTTGGAGACTTGAATTTCAAGTCGATGGCACTTTTAGTGGGCTTGTTCGATGTGAATAGGTTTCATCGACAGAATTATTAATAATAATAATAAATAATTATACTATGTGAAATATTAAAGCTTTGGTGTGTATAATTTTGTCGTCTGATTTCTTTATTCAAGATTAATGGTCGTTTGGAACAATCGCAGTTGTTAAGTTTTGCGTTACGTAGTTCTTGCGAGATAACGCTCTTCTGCAGTTCAAGATCTCTCTCTCTCTCTCTCTCTCTCTCTCTCTCTCTCTCTCTCTCTCTCTCTCTCTCCTTAGGTATGTTGACATGAGGTGCCTGAGTCCTAAATAGAGTTGCATTAACTTCTCAGTTTCCTTCTTTTTATCAGCTCCTTATTATATCAGTTTACTTCATGTGCTCTTTCCTTGAATAGCTGTTGGTTTTGTTATATTCTTCTAGTCAGTTCTCTCTCTCTCTCTCTCTCTCTCTCTCTCTCTCTCTCTCTCTCTCTCTCTCTCTCTCTCCCCCACTTGATCATTGCTTACCTTTCATCCATCCACTCGAAACAGTTACTCTTTCATTTTATCACTATATTCTTTATATATATATATATATATATATATATATATATATATGATATATATATATATATATATATATATATTTGCATGTAATCCTTCCTTTCAACTTTAAGCGAAGGAGTGAATGGAAGTGTGGTTGGGCCGCCGGACGGGGGGGTGGGGGAGACATGGAGGAGGTTGAATAATATACTTTTTGACATCCCGAAATTGTGCCAGATGTTAGGGATGACTGTTGACGACCTCAGAAAATATGAATTATTAAAAGGCTCGACGAAGGACTTAGGAGGAGATTAGGATTATTATGACGACGGGATGGAAGAGAAATATTTCTGATTCATGTGGAAGTCTTGGGGGTCGTTTGAATCTCTCTCTCTCTCTCTCTCTCTCTCTCTCTCTCTCTCTCTCTCTCTCTCTCTCTCTCAAAGTCCACACAAGACGGCAGATGGTGCTAACGTGGACGTATCCTTCCTTTATATGGTGACATAACATCCGCTCAGATTAAGTGAAATTTGATATAGTGTACAGATGCTCCTCTGTCCCTTCCACAGTGACGAAGGTTGGTAAGAAATCTAGTAGTATTGGCAGGAGGCTGCTTGATATAACCCACTTCTTTGGAATTTGCCCAGATTATGAATTTCGTAGACACAGACATTACAGATTTTTGAAATGAGAGATATCTTTTTTTATGGAAGTAGAACATACTTGTACAGTCTTTTGTGAGTACTGATCTCTCTCTCTCTCTCTCTCTCTCTCTCTCTCTCTCTCTCTCTCTCTCTCTCTCTCTCTCTCTACCCAGATCTACACAATGACGGGAAAGAGGAAAAAATATACAAAAAAGACAAAGTCTGCAAACCTTTTGAAAAGAGGGAATTGCAGATATGGAGAAAAATGTTACTACAAACATCCTAAGGTATGTCACAACTATGAAATATATGGTAAATGTGCATACTTAGATGGATATGAGGATGATTGCAGAGATCTACATCCAAAAATATGCAAAAACCTAAAAGAAGGAAAAGGATGTAAGTTCGACAAAAAATGTAAATATATGCACCCTGTAGCCATGAAAAATAATCAAATAAATAACCAATCAAGCAATAAAATAAAACCAAAATAAGAAAGAAACAAATAAAGAGAGAAGGAATGAAGAATATCAGGTAAAAGAAAAAAGCAAGCCATCAACGAGATATGCAGAGGTGCCAGCAAAAAATTTCAATGCATCAGCTCCAAGATTCTACTCAAGAGATAATAACTGTTTTTATTATGCAAGGGGATATTGCAGATATGGAGAAAATTGCAGATTCAGACACAAAATGAATAATTATGATGAAGGAAGAACAAATATTATGGAAAAGTTGGATTTTTTAATGTCAGAATTTCTGGAAATGAAAAAAAGAACAACATACCAGAACAGGAAAGAGACATGGGAAAATCCTTATTATTACCAATATTAAATGAAGGAGAAAACGCAAACCATCATAGTGATGAATGCGCAGGGTTTAGTTACGAGTAACTCAAAAAGAAAAATAGAGTACTTAGAAGAACTAACCCAAATTGAAAAAGAAATAGATATAATGAATATAGTGAAACCTGGTATTCCCAGGAGACTGGGATGATGATCAAATAAAAGGGTTTCAAACTTATAGATCAGATAGAAAAAATAGGAATCAAGGGGGAACCGCAATATATGGGAAAGACAAAAAACAAGGAAAAATATATGAGATATAGTAACTCAGAATGTGAACTAATAGCGGTAGAATTTGAATCTGAAAAATTAATGAACATAGTAATATATAGACCTCCTAATATTAAAGAGTTTGACTTAATAATAGAAAAATTGGATGATATATGTAGAAATCACAAGGACTGGACTATTCTCCTATCTGGGGACTTCAACTTTCCTTTCGTAGACTGGAAGAACGAATAGGAGATTGTGGATGTACTTATACATATAAAAAAGAGAGTAATAGTAGTGCAGAAGATAAGAGGCAATTCGAAAAGCTATTAGATATGCTACTAGAATACAACAACTTCAACAATAAATCACCTGCCAACAAGAAAGGAAAATACTTTAGACCTAGTATTTGTGAACGAGATGAATTATGTTAAAGAAATAATAGTTTATAATGCGAGTATTTCAGGCCATAATGTCATAGAATTAACAGTCCATTCCAAAAGCAAGTGAAAACAGAGATAAGCAAGAAATGAAAAAGTGGGAAGGATATGAAAATACAACTTCTACAGTAAAATATAAAATGGTCAGAAATAAATGAAGAATTAAACAAAGATTGGATAATATTTTCGTAAGTGATGACATAAAAGTAAATACGGAGATATTATATAAAATATTAGAGAAAATAGTGGATAAATATATACCGAAGAAGAAAAGTAAACATCAGTCATGCATACCAAGAGACAGAAGGATCTTGTTCCAGAAATCAGAAAGTGGAAAAAAGGTCTAGCAAAAAAAAAATGCATGAAAGTTATAGAACTAAAAAGTAAGATAGAAAATGCAGACAAAAGATTATACAATCAAAAGAAAATGAAAAACGGGGACTTGGAAGAAAAAACCCTATTAAATATCAAGCAAATCCCAAACTATTATACTCATATGCAAAGAAGATGAATAAAAGAAGAATAGAAAATAGGCCCTCTAAGAATTGAAGGGAGATTAACGAATGAAAAAAAGGAAATTTGCAACATACTGGCAGAACGATATAAGAGAGAATTCACCCCTAGAATAGATAATGAAGATAATGATATAGAAGTAAGGGATGAAAATAGTGAATATTTAGCTGACATAGATATTAATGAAGCTGATATTGTGCAGGCTATTAATGAAATTAAAATGGAGCTGCTGAGAGCCTGATGAATTCCTGCTATTTTGTTAAGAAAGTAGTTCATTCTATCGCAAAGCCACTTGCAATATTATTAAGACAAAGTGTAGATACGGCAAGATTTATGATGAGCACAAATTAGCATATATTACCACTACTTTCAAAAGTGGATCAAGACTAGAGGCAAGTAATTATAGGCCTGTGAGTCTAACATCACATATTATGAAAGTGTATGAAAGGGTAATGAAGAAAAATATGTATGACATTTAATAAAAAATAATTTGTTTAATAAAGGACAACATGGTTCGTACCCGGAAAAAGTACACAAACCCAACTGTTAGTCCACCGTGAGAACATATTCAAAATATGAAAAGCGGAAATGAAACAGATGTGGTTTATTTAGACTTTGCAAAAGCTTTTGATAAAGTAGACCATAATATATTAGCGAAGAAAATTAGAAAACACAATATCGTGGATAAAGTAGGAAGATGGTTAAAAGAATTTTTACACAACAGAAACAGATAGTTATTGCAAACGACGAGAAATCGGATGAAGCCAAGGTAATATCCGGTGTGCCGCAAGGTACGGTGTTAGCTGCAATACTGTTTGTTATTATGATTGAAGACATAGACAATAATGTTAAGGATTCGGTAGTGAGTAGTTTCGCAGATGACACAAGAATAAGTAGAGAAATTACTTGTGATGAAGATAGGAACCGCTCTACAAAGACCTTAACAAAGTATATGATTGGGCAGAGGTAAATAGGATGGTATTTAACTCTGATAAATTTGAATCAATAAATTATGGAGACAGAGAAAGAAAGCTATATGCATATAAGGGACCTAATAATGAGACTATCAGCATAAGGAAGCAGATAAAGACCTTGGTGTGATGATGAATAGGAACATGTTATGCAATATCAAATAGCAACTCTGTTGGCAAAATGTAAAGCAAAAAGGTGGGAATGTTGTTACGGCACTTCAAAACAAGAAAGCTGAACACATGATTATGCTTTATAAAACATATGTTCGTAGTCCACTGAATATTGCAATATGATATGGTACCCACACTATCAAAAGGATATTGCACAAATAGATAAGGTCCTTTACAGCTAGAATAGAAGAAGTTAAAGACCTTGACTACTGGAAAGACTACAATTCTTAAAATTATATAGTCTAGAAAGGAGAAAGAACGCTACATGATATAATTCAGGCATGGAAACAGATAGAAGGAATAGCAGAAAATATCATGGAACTAAAAATATCAGAAAGAGCAAGCAGAGGTAGATTAATAGTGCCCAAAACTATACAGGAAAATAGGAAAGCACACAGGACAATTAATCCACTACGCACCAGCATCGATAATGCAGCGTCTATTCAATGCGTTGCCAGCTCATCTGAGGAATATATCAGGAGTGAGCGTAGATGTGTTTAAGAATAAGCTCGACAAATATCTAAACTGCATCCCAGACCATCCAAGATTGGAAGAATGCAAAATATACCGGAAGATGTACTAGCAACTCTCTGGTAGACATTAGAGGTGCCTCACACTGAGGGACCTGGGGCAACCCGAACAAGATGTAAGGTCTGTAAGTAAGGTAAGAGTCTCTCTCTCTCTCTCTCTTGTTTTTATGAGTATTAAAAGTCTAGCTCTATTTCATATCTGCTACTTCAATATAATTTTTATTTTGATTTGTTCTTCTACTTTTCTTATTTATATATATATATATATATATATATATATATATATATAATGATATATATATATATGTATATATGTATGTATATATATATATATATATATATATATAATATATATGTATATATATATATAAGATATGTATATATAGATATATTTGTGTATATATATGTATATATGTGTGTGTATATAAAGCATGTTTGTATTATTTTAGCACTGATACATACAAGTTTCAAATGGAACAGTCGGCATATGGTTGTATATAGATTATCAGTTGATATTAGATGAACCCAAATTTTTAAATTGATAAAAGATGCCACACTAATTACAAATTGTCAAATTATCACAAAATCCTGCAAAATTTTCAGCTTTTGAAATAAAACGAATCTATGTCTTTTCTAACAATGTAACCCAATTATTCCTCTCCATTAAAGCAAACACTCCTCGCTACCGACGGCAATTACTTTTATCGCGTTGGCGAATTGACATCTTTCCTCCCTCCTCACGCAGTTCACCAATCAAGAGGTCGATATGAGCGGAGAGTGTCGTCAGTCAGTCATCGTACAGTATAGACGCCATTGAGATAGGAGCTACTGAATACGCCCGGGAACCTAACCTTTAAAGGTGGGGGCCAAATGAACGCGCCGACGAATAAGGACTTTATAAAGATAGGCCACAGACGAACGCCCTCGGTGAACCAGCTGTTTAAAGGTGTCTGTTGATGACTGTGCATGAACGTACACTTTAAAGATGGGTCTGATTGAATGCGTAAACGTGCAAGTCGCTTAAAGACAGCTACGATAGATTGGTACAACTGATCACGCTGACCAACGTGACCTTTAAGGATAGGTGCAAACAATCGCTTTAATTAATGAGAGCAGTATATGCAGGTGCAAAGAAACGCGTTCGTTAACTGAACGAGACCTTAAAAGAGATAAGTGCAAATAAACTCACTGGATTGCCAGACCTTTAAAAATAGGTTTCAAGAAACGCTAATTAATGAGACTTTTAAAAATGGTTGTAAGGAAACGCGTTAAGTTACGAGACCTTTATAGATAAGTGCAAAGAAAGGTGTAAAGAAACGCACTGGCTAACGAGACGTTCAAATATTAGGGCTTGTGCCTTGTATGATAAGGCGCCCTATGAGGTAATGTTAGACTAGCGATAATCTATACGCTAAGTCGGTTGGTATTGCACTTCCATCTTCAATGGAGTGTCTGGGGTTTTGTAGATCACTTACGAAGTCGGTATTATCTTTACGACGATGTGTTAAACTCATGGTTCGGTGAGGTTCTTGTAGAAAACACAAGGTATAAAAATAGTATATTCTTCTGAAGTTTTACATGATGAAGATCAGGTATGATCGCACAAGTCTTCTATGACGATAGCTTGATCGCTTCTGCCAATGATGATGGCTAATCCTATTCCTCTACATGATAAAGCTTAGGTAAAGAGGTACAGGTCTTCTAATGACGATAGCTAACTCTGTTCTGCTTGTCTACCATCTCTGTTACAAGTTATGAAGGAACAGACAGTAGTTCGAACATATGAACATACTATCAGATGACATAGTTTCATACGAACACACAATCGAATGAGACACGCTAGAGATCACGTAGGCCGTTTGAATAATAGGTCGGGGTAGTTGTCTCAAGCAGGGAGCTTGGACTAAGGTTTATAAACAATTGAATGACTACAGGTGACGACATGTTATCTTAGCCTACTTTTATTGTATACGTCATCTTTAGCGTCTCTAGTCTGATCACATTCCTGCAAGCAATCTGGGTTGACCTTCTTTGTAGTTTTAGACTTTTCATATATTATGGAACTAAATCATTCCATATTTTTATTATGTAAAACACTTACATTAGCTCGGTCAGCTACCATAAAAAAAACCAACTACTGAATATTACTCAAACTTGACTTGCATCTGACTTATAGGAGTGTGATACAGACACTATGTGAATATATATAATATATATATATAATATAAGTAAATAAAAATTCATGGTGTACATGAATTGATTCAAGTAATAAAATATAAAACAATGATATTGGTAAATAATAGTGATCACATGATATATAATGATACAGTTTTTCACTTCATCTCTTTAAGATACTTATGCTACAGAAAATACTAATGTACTCTGATAATTGCATAGAATGAAGATTAACATGATAAAAATCATATTTAACTGATAAAAAATTTCATATATGAATTGATAAAGTTATTAATGTTTATGCTGATTGATTCGTTGATTTTTATGCTAAATGTTATATATCTGATTCATTAATTCATATATTAACTCATAAATAACTGCAGATAATGGTAAGATATAAGGTAACAGATTGATTATAGGGCTACCTGATTTGTTTATACATATGTATATGGATTCATATAATTATGATTAAATATATGTGCACTTTAAATAGATTCCTATTGCGTACACGCAAAGATATATTTAGATTCTGTTATTCATGATCATTTATATAAGAATTATTCCTATTGCGTACACGCAAAAAATATATTTCGATTCTGTTATTTATGATCAATTATATATAGATACATGATACTTTATTATATATGGATACGGTACATGACCGAGGTTATACTACTTCACTTTTAACTAGCTTTCGAACAACTTTTCGTCCATTACCACAGTTCCAGACAACCACCTTTAGCCAATTGAAACGGCCTTTTTCAATGGTTAAAACAAGGGAAAATTTGCCTGGGCGGGTCCAACGTTCTATTTTTGCGCTCATACTTATTCTCTGCATCCTAAGCTACACGATTACGTTCGCGATGAATAAAAAAAAAAAACATCCCCAGCACGAGTCCTTCGCCAGCAAAGTAGAGTTGAATATCCTTCGGGTCGTAATTGTCGGAAGTATGTCCCATTTGTAGTCGATTTCCACAGGCCACGGAGCATTCCGCATGAAAACGAGATTAACGACGAGATACGGTGTCGGTTCGAAGAAGTCCATGAAATTCCTTCACATTGTAGGCGGTTGTTACTTGACTGTAGTCGTCCGCTGCGACGAACGATTTTTTGAAGTTGCTATGTGAAACTCTCGTACTGCAGGATACTGTAACCAGGTTCCATTAATCAGCCTGCAAGTTAAATTATACTTGTCACAAGGGCAAAGTAAATTCAGACGACATCCAAATACAGGGGAGGGGAGAGAGCCATTTAGACCAGACTTAACCCACATGAATTCGCTGATATTTCGGAATTCAAAAGAGTCCGCTGTACAAACTTTTTTATCCATGCATTAACAATGAGTGAACCTATCCAGGTCTATGATGACTTGTAAAAATATCCAGAATTATAAAAAAAAAAATAAATAGATATCATTACGAATCTCAAAGAAAATTCCATATTACTTGTAGTAAGTTACTAGACAAAGAAGTGGAAAACGGAGCTAATTGTAAGATTGCCAGGCAACATAAGAGTCAAAGAGAAGATTAATCATGATCCTATGTGCCCTAACAAAAGTTTCATATTCAATTTTCTCGTGCGCATCCTCTGAGGTTAACTTTTAAAACATTATTAATAGGTAGGAGATGCAACGAAAAAAACCCACTATGTAACTAATTTCTATATAAACTTTGGGTTTTCCAAGAAAATGTGACATTTTCCCATGAATGTGATTTACTTGAATTGTAATAGGCTAATGTTGCAAGTAAATATTTCTTATCCACAACTTGATAATTCTAAATGTCCGTTTACCCATGTCATAAGCTGAATTATTGACTCTAATTTGTCTATGAGGTTCATTAAAAAAAAAAAAACAAAAAATTAATTCATTTTTGTTGTTATAGACATTCTATTTGCTTATATTGTTCATTAATTTTAAAATGATTGCAAGTCCTTAGCTAAAGTTGCATTGCGCATACGGTAGACCTCAATGTCTGCCTTGCCCATGAGAAGTTCGGGCTAAGCATTCCTTTCTCCAGTCAATCTGCTTTTGCAAGCAGAGACGACACACAGATGAAGCCTGTGTAAGCAGATTATTGAGGTTAAAAGGAACAAATGCTGAATCGGCAATGATGACGTCGTCACTTGGCAGGAGATTGCTCTCAGCCAGCTAAGAGTTACGTTACTTGCTGTAAGAGATACGACTTTAGTATTTTCAAATGATATTTTAGTGTTTTAATTCTCCACCCGCATGAGAAGAATGTCTGAAAAAAAAAACAACAGTACCAAAATTGAACAATATTAGTTTCATGTTGGCATTATGTTAAATAAATATTCCTTATTCAAACTATATGAAAAAAGGTTTCCATACAAATTCTATATATATTATTAGCCCTGTATAAGATTCATATAGGATTATTCCATAGATAACATTTTCACTTCTAGACTTCCTGACTTTAAAATCTCTTTTATTTTATTTTATTTATTTTATTTTATATTAGTTTTATTTATTTATTTATTTATTTAATTTTTTTTTTTCATTGACTACGAATATAAATCACCGGGACAGACAATATGTCAGTAGATTTTGGATATGTGTTTGAACTTTTAGCTTATTTGTCATTACTAAAGCGTTAAGTTAGAGTTCAAATCTTTACGCATATATATTTGGATATTTAATTATCTATGGTTACGTTTTGCTTATTGATTTTATCGTGATTCCTTTTTTATTATAATTTGTAACCCTTCCGACTTCTTACGGAGTGTATTATATTGACTCCACTTGTATCCATATTTATTTTTTTTTTTTATTTTTTTTATATTTATTTATTTATATATTTTTTTTTATATAATTTGATAAAATTAATGGTTGGCTTGAATATGTGGAAAAGTGTTCTAGCGGCGTACCGTATAAGGCTACTTGCGGCATCAATTCTATAGATACAAGATATAAATGATAAAGGTATTTAAAACCGCGAGAACCGCTATAATCCGGTCGGATCCAATATCACGAGTTGTAACTCGTAAGATATTGACACTTCCTATTTAATTATCCGTTATTCTACCAAACCGATTGACTCTGGGTGATCAAATATATTATTGGTTTTCTTAATGGAAAGGAATTCACACAACGTGTTAAGGAGATTATTATTGATTTACACCACCCGAGTCACAGATTATCATGTGTTGAATTCCATGTTTACTGATTTAGCACTCATAAATATTCCTAACGCACTCAATTGCGGTGTTTGTTTTTAGTGCTATTAATTCTATATAACGTGTCAAGGAAACTATTAACACTAAGAAGTGTTTATTTCCCTCTGTCAGACTCGTAACTCTGTTAATAATTCTAAGTATATTCTTTCAATGATTGATTTGGCACAGGATAGGCCCCTAAACTGACAGGTGTCTTAGTGTGTCCCTTGTTTTCATGACACGTGTTACAATCAGTTATGTGCTTTTTATATCTGTAAGCATTGTAGGCCAGTTAAAATAGTGATTTGGCTTTCTGTAACATAGTAGGGAACCCTGGATGACGGAATGCAACCAGTTTATGACGATTGGTATGAAAGAGATTATTACTAATACCTGGTCGTTAGTCATCTGCTGTGTTCTTCGGGTTTACCTCGTCACAGACCTACATATAATATTACATTTGATTACATTATTCTGATACACATACTTTAAATATACTTTTGCTTTAGGGTTTCTGCTCGAAGTGTGTATTGTTTTTGCTTAGCCGCTGACCCTGTTTCCGTTTCGAAGTGTTTATTGTTTGGGTTATGTCTGTTGACGCTTGCTTTGTTCATTGTGTAACAGTTCTGCGCTCCAACCCAGATATTCAATGCTCGCGATCTCTTGGGTTAAGGAATTTTCTTGTTTAGATACGGTTTTAACAATAGGCACGGATGTTTCTATATTGTTTAGTCTAATTAATGGTTCTTTGCAGTATGGTGCGGGATTTGCGGGATAATGCGTCAGCTATGATAATTGCTTTCCCAGGTAGATATCTTATCTTGGCTCCAAAGACCTGAATGATCATTTGTCACCGAGTTCCTTTTGGACTGTGATTAAGCCTTTGAAAAACTCGGTAAAGGACTCATGTTCAGTAAGGACTTTATCAGGATAGCCATAGATTATGAACTTAAAAATGTTACCTAGTGAGTTAAAAGATACCTAGCCCTTCCTTGCTATTACTGCATATTTACTTTCAGAGGGCTTTAGTTTACGTGAATAAAAAGCTATAGGAAAGAACTGTTTATCATATTACTGAAGTAATACCCTCTTACCCCTTGGTCTGAGGCGTCTGTTGCAATAAAAAAAAAATTTCTTATTTAAATCAGGGATTTTTTAAGTTAGGTAAGCTGCATTATTCCGCTTTTAAGATATCGAACGCCTGTTGATGCTTTTCAGACCATAATAAATCTACGTTCTTCTTCGTAGGATCTGTTAAAGGAGCTGTCATGATTGAAGAGTTACTATTTACATACGATTGTAATCCCCACACTAAAGCGCGAAAGTGCTGTATCCCCATTTTACGTTAATAAGTACCGGAAAGTTATGAATAGCCGACACCTTACCATGGACTACTTTTAAGACCTTGACTAGACACATAAAACCTAGATAAACATGTTCGGTTTTAAAAAACTCTCATTTAGATATTTTACTCTGAGATTATTTGTCTTTGTCTCTGTAGCACTAGCTCTACTTTATGTGAATGTACTTCTAAGGTATTAGAAAAGATTACAAGATCATCCATATAGGCATGTAGGTTATCCCCTAAAAAGTCTCCAAACACTATATTATAATTGGGGCGCAACGTAAGCCGGAGGCATACGTAAAAATTGATAATGTCCCCTGAGTGTGCTGAAAAAAAACGGTGTATGAGGTACAATCACTTAGGTAATGGTATCAGGTAAAAGCATTTAAGTAAGTCCAAGTTGGTGAAAAAAAAATTTATTCTAACCTAACAGAGATAAGATGTCGTCGGTACATGGCACTGGAAACTATCGGGAGTCGTTTCCTTGTTTAAGCGACAGAAATCTACGCAGATACGCCAAGTCCGATCTTTTATGGCATGACGTTTGAGGGAAAATTATATGGGCTTGTTTGATTTCCTAATGACTCCTATTACTAACATTTTTCGTCATTTATCTCTATTTTGAAATTTCATTGAGAATCTATACGAAGGTACGTAAATATCTTTATGTTTGTCCTTAGACCCGTGTTTTTGTGTTAAATTACATCCGTTTTTTTTTCTCAGAGATCACTCGCTAGTGGAGAAACTTCTTCCTGGTATTCAGGTAGAAGATAAAAAAAAAAATTCTGCTGAATCACCTCTGCTTGAATGACTTTACTGATATTACTTTAGATAGAATATAAGAGAGATTCATCCACGACTGATTGGGCGGGATTAAAAATTAGCAACAATAAAAAATGCGATATTTATAACTTCTGTATCCACGATATGTATACTTTTAGGGCTTTGTTCGCGGAAATCGTTATATTTCAGAGTGTCGGGAAGGATTAAAATTTCATTTCCCAGCAAAGTCTTTTTACACGCACTAAGACATTCGAGGGTGCATGCTTCTCGAGATTTTTGCGTGCAAAGTACGACTGCGGTTGTGGGAGAATTCTGTTGGGTCATTTGAACAATGTTACGATTTATGAGACAAATGTATAGTTCCTTTATATAAGTTATTATTTGATTAAGTGTCTCATTTTTGTTCAAACGGATTTTAATATGTTTGAAGGTTTATAGGATTTTCCTTTGATAAACACACCTTATTTTGCAGGATGTAAGATAATATTTTGTATACCCCTAGATGGATCTTACAATTACACTACATACAGATCAACGTTTTTTATAACTATAGAGGTATCTGTAAACGCTCGCTTATCCGGACTTCTCATTAGGGAAGTTCGAACAACAGACGGTGAGTCCGTAAATACAAGATATTACGTGTATTAAAGAAAGTAAAACAAGATATTCTAATTTTTACGGCTAACGCGCGGTACAAGTCGGGCTTAATCCACCAGTATTTATTATAACTTAATGTATTAAAATTACTAGAACCTGCTCTGATTACTTGATACTGTCGTGTGATGCATAGGAAAAATCCTTTTTAGTTCAAAAAGATATCGGTATGTATGAACCAACATCGCTTTTCCCACTCTGCTAGAGTCGCTTATTGTGTGGAATTTGCTTCGCTTTGAAAACTCGGCAGATTTAACTAACCTTGACCGCTTGACTAGGTGACACAGTCACCGAGTTTGCTTGTTTGATTCTGAACGGGCTACTGTTTCTATTTCTTTTTGTAATAATTAGGATCCTTCTCTTTATTACCATCGGCAACGTATTGTGTGTTTTTAGCATTATGTTGCTGGTTACGTATAAAGCAATGAATGACGAACTATTAGGAACTGAGCGATTAAGACAAGTTATCTCTACTGTATTCAATATTAACTGTTTGTACTTCATTCTTTGCTAAAATTTGAAATAGTGAGGGATCCTGGTCAGCGCATTTAGCCTGATGAAAGTTTTTTACAGACATGTTATTCCTTGCAATCCAGCCATATTTTTAAAGTTGAGTTGAGTCATTGAGGTTCGATATTTTATATAACTCAAAACTCAAGGCTAAAACTGCGATCGGGACTTTGCAAAGGAGCATTTATTGTCATGACCCGAAATAGTGTTACCTCTAATTTATATAGATTTGTACGGGTGTTCCACTTGTGTTTGTGTGTTTTCTAATCACTACGGTGCTTAACGACCCTATCCATGCATCTGTATAAATACAGACGTCCACTGCGTAAACGCATATTCACTGTTTAATATGATTTGTTACGTAAGGGATTAATAATCACCCAAAATGATAAAATTAACATAGTATATGATTATGATATTTCAGTAGAACTTCTGGAAACAGACACTCAAAGATAAAAACTCGCAGTAGCGAAATCTCAATGATATAGATAATTTCTGTAAAAAAGTAAGATTAAGAATGTCTCGTAACTTCAGCCACAGGAATAACGAAATTCGACCTGCAAAGGAAACACTCAAAGTTACTCCAAATGAATAAAAAATTGTACTTAGCTTGCTTTTGTGGGAAGTCACGGTGTTCCGATAACGACACACGGCCTTGGTCCTCCTTCTCTATTTAGCGGACGACCTGGTTTGGCTTCAGTTTCCCCCGTGCGCGTTGTTTCGATGATTCGAGCCCTTGAAAATCCGATGCTGCAGACGCGTTCGGTTTGTTTCTTGCAGTGCCGGAAACGCTCACTAACGATGTTTTCTTGAATGATTCTAATGAGAGACGAAGCTTCCGTTGCCGTAGGAAAAGGACACGTCGGTTTTGTTTCTTGAAGTTATTCACTAACGATGATACTAAGTTGCTTGACGAATCTTGTTGTTTTCTGAAGTCGCTCACTAACGATGATACTAGGTTGCTTGACGAATCTGCTGCTTCCGTCGTTGTTGACTTCCTATGATACATGATTTATTATTCCGGTTTTTTCTTCGTAGGACGTTGTAGAGTTCTTCTGGTCCGCTGGCCACCAATTATTAGGGCTTGTGCCTTGTATGATAAGGCGCCCTATGAGGTAATGTTAGACTAGCGATAATCTATACGCTAAGTCGGTTGGTATTGCACTTCCATCTTCAATGGAGTGTCTGGGGTTTTGTAGATCACTTACGAAGTCGGTATTATCTTTACGACGATGTGTTAAACTCATGGTTCGGTGAGGTTTCTTGTAGAAAACACAAGGTATAAAATAGTAAATATTCTTCTGAAGTTTTACATGATGAAGATCAGGTATGATCGCACAAGTCTTCTATGACGATAGCTTGATCGCTTCTGCCAATGATGATGGCTAATCCTATTCCTCTACATGATAAAGCTTAGGTAAAGAGGTACAGGTCTTCTAATGACGATAGCTAACTCTGTTCTGCTTGTCTACCATCTCTGTTACAAGTTATGAAGGAACAGACAGTAGTTCGAACATATGAACATACTATCAGATGACATAGTTTCATACGAACACACAATCGAATGAGACACGCTAGAGATCACGTAGGCCGTTTGAATAATAGGTCGGGGTAGTTGTCTCAAGCAGGGAGCTTGGACTAAGGTTTATAAACAATTGAATGACTACAGGTGACGACATGTTATCTTAGCCTACTTTTATTGTATACGTCATCTTTAGCGTCTCTAGTCTGATCACATTCCTGCAAGCAATCTGGTTGACCTCTTTAGTTTTAGACTTTTATATATATGGACTAACATTCCATATTTTTATTATGTAAACACTTACACAAAGACAGGTGGAAAGAAACGCAGATTAACGAATCCTTCAAAGGAAACACGCTGAGTAACAACGCTGGCAAAATTAAGTGCAAAGAAACGCACTTACTGAAGAGACCAAAAATAGGTGTAAAGAAACGAATCTTCCAAAGATAGGTGCAAAGAAACCTGGTTACCAAACAGACCTTTAAAGATAGATGCAAAGAAACACGTTCGTTAACGAGCCCTTGAAAGATAGGTGCTAACGAACACGCTGTCGTAGGAGGCCTTTAGAAATAAGCCCGGGCTGAAACAACCTTTTAAAGAATAGGTACAGATGGAGGCCCCTACGAAGAAGGCTTTTAAAGATAAATGCATGTAAATAGCACCATTCTTAGACTGTCACAGTACGAAAGCAGTGGTATATGGAGGGAATTGTGGGACACCAAATCGCAATTCAAATAACGTGAGGGCTATAAAACTGTCATTTGTGTATGTTATAATACCCTCCCATATTGAGATACCGCTTACTGTGTGACCTGTACAGAACAATGTAGGCTCTGTCATAGTTCACTTCCTCATCTCATCCATTCCCTTTGGTCTCATCCAACAAAGATGTCCAGCTTCTTTAATTTTCAATTGCTTTATTTGAATACAAATATTATCAAGCAAGCCCCGTGGCAGTCTCATGTGTGATTTAGTGGTCTCGTTAAACTTATGATAATAAATACATACTGTTTGGTGCGTAGTTCAGCTATTTTTATCATATGACCGTGACATTTTTTATATTCACAAGTATTAGGCTAGAAATGTCGCTTAATATCCAATTCGCTCTACTTCGAAATAACACAGAAGAGGAATCATAATTGAGAAGTGATTCACCACTTGAGAGATTTGAACACCCGATGGAAATAACACCAAAAGGGGATCATAATTGATAAGTGATTTGTCACCTGGGAGATTCGAACGCCCGACTCTGACACCCTCCAACAAGTACTTTTACCACTAGGCGGTAAAAGTACTTGTCACAGAAGTCGGAGGTTGTCAGTGTCGGGTGTTCGAATCTCCCAGGTGACAAATCACTCATCAATTATAAGTCTCTTTCGTTGGTATATCCCAGGTAGAGCGAATTGGATGTGAAATGGCCTTCGTAGCTTAATGTTTGCAAATGCATGTATTTTTCAAAGGAGTTCTTCCAGCTCACGGATTAAAATAAACACGTAGGGGTATTGCCTCCAACGAAATCTATTTTTCGTGATTGGAATTTCACGACGAGAGTAAAAATGATATTGAAGGACTGAACGAAAGAGAGAGAGAGAGAGATGAAAAAATATACTCCGTTGCTATTGAATGGTGAGGGGAGGCTCGGCTTTTATTGGAACGTTCTGTTATAGTTATACGCGACTTGACTTGAAATCTTTTATATATATTTTAATTTTTCGATACCTTTTTTTCTTTTTCTTTTATTTCATTGGAACATGTCCGATTTCATCTCCATTGGAGACCAGGTTGGGGATTTGATTATGTTTTGGAAAAGTATTACATACATACGTAGATATACGTACATAGTGAGTGTTTTGGTTTGTTGTCCGTTCTTGCTAGATGAATTTATTATTATTATTATTATTATTATTATTATTATTATTATTATTATTATTATTATATATTATTATTATTATATTTTGGTCTATCACAGTCATCCTATTCGACTGGGTGGTTTTTATAGCGTTGGGTTCCGGGATGCATCCGCCTCCTTAGGAGTCTATCACTGTGCGCTGTTTCTAGTAGCGCACTCTTTTGCAGGAGTCCTGGAGCTACTTCAGCCTCTAGTTTTTCCAGGTTCCTCTTCAGGGATCTCGGGATCATGCCTAGTGTTCCTATGATATGGGTACAACTTCCACTAGTATATCCCATATCCTTCTTATTTCTACTCTCTTATCTACTTGATTTTGTCAGTCAACGTCACGTCTGGTCTATCGGCACGTATCACCCTATCTGTTCTGATTCCATAGTCCCAGAGGATCTTTGCCTGATCGTTTTCTATCACTCCTTCAGGTTGGTGCTCGTACCACTTATTACTGCAAGGTCGTTGTTTTAGATTAAGCTGACCTTATGCCAGCACGGTCTCTTGCTCATAGAACAGCCCGTAGATGCAGGGTAGCTGGTGTTTCTTGCCCAGGCTCCAGTGGAGGGCCTTTGCTACTGAATCATGCCTCTTTTTGTACTGGTTCTGTGCAAGTGCCGAACATTCGCTTGCTGTGTGGTTTATGGTCTCGTTTTTCATATTGCACTCACTTCATGCATTATTATTATTATTATTATTATTATTATTATTATTATTATTATTATTATTATTATTATTCAGAAGATGAACTCTGTTCATAAGGAACAAGCCTACAGGGCCGTTGACTTGAATTCAAACTGCCAAAGAATGTGGTGTTCATTTAAAAGAATTACCAGAGCTACGTAAGGGGAAATACAGAAGAAGAGATGAGTTATTAGAAAAGAAACAATGAATTTGCAAATTAATACATCAATAGATAAAAATGTAAGCAAGTTATATGCTGAAATGAGTGTCATGACTCATTCACAACCTCCCTTTGGGTTTTTTGGGCCTCATTGCGACCCGTTATCTCTCGGAGCAGCCAGAATTCTAAAAGGTCTGTAGAAAGTTTAATGTAAGGTAACTGGAACTAAATAACCGGAAACCAGCGGTGTAGCGATTATTATTATGGTTATTTTCTGGTATTCAGGATTACAACGTTTTAGGGCAGTATTATTATTATTATTATTATTATTATTATTTATTTTTTTTTTTTTTTTGCTCTATCACAGTCCTCCAATTCGACTGGGTGGTATTTATAGTGTGGGGTTGGTTCCGGGTTTGCATCCTGGCCTCCTTACTTAGGAGTCCATTCACTCTTTTCTTACTATGTGTGCCGTTTCTAGGTATCACACTCTTCTGCATGAGTCCTGGAGCTACTTCAGCCTCTAGTTTTTCTAGATTCCTTTTCAGGGATCTTGGGGGGGATCGTGCCTAGTGCTCCTATGATTTTGGGTACGATTTCCACTGGCATATCCCATATCCTTCTTATTTCTATTTTCAGATCTTGATACTTTATCCATTTTTTCCCTCTCTTTCTCTTCAACTCTGGTGTCCCATGGTATTGGCACATCAATGAGTGATACTTTCTTCTTGACTTTGTCAATCAACGTCACGTCTGGTCTGTTTGCACGTATCACCTATCCGTTCTGATACCATAGTCCCAGAGGATCTTTGCCTGATCGTTTTGTATCGTTTTCTTCACTCCCTCAGGTTGGTGCTCGTACCACTTATTACTGCAAAGGTAGCTGATGTTTCTTGCACAGGCTCCAGTGGAGGGCTTTTTGCCACTGAATCATGCCTCTTTTTGTACTGGTTCTGTGCAAGTGCCGGGCATTCACTTGCTATGTGGTTTATGGTTTCATTTTTCGTATTGCACTTCCTACATATGGGAGAGATGTTATTTCCGTCTATCGTACTTTGAACATATCTGGTTCTTAGGGCCTGATCTTGTGCCGCTGTTATCATTCCTTCAGTTTCCTTCTTTAGCTCTCCCCTCTGTAGCCATTGCCAATTGTCATCACTGGCTAGTTCTTTAGTCTGTCTCATGTATTGTCCGTGCATTGGTTTGTTGTGCCAGTCCTCTGTTCTTTCTGTCTTTCTCCTGTCTCTGTATATTTCTGGGTCTTCGTCTACTTTTATTAGTCCTTCTTCCCATGCACTCTTTAGCCACTCGTCTTCACTGGTTTTTAGATATTGCCCCAGTGCTCTGTTTTCGATGTTAACGCAGTCCTCTATACTTAGTAGTCCTCTCCCTCCTTCCTTTCGTGTTATGTATAGTCTGTCCGTATTTGCTCTTGGGTGCAGTGCTTTGTGTATTGTCATATGTTTCCTGGTTTTCTGATCTATGCTGCGGAGTTCTGCCTTCGTCCATTCGACTATTCCTGCGCTGTATCTGATTACTGGCACTGCCCATGTGTTTATGGCTTTTATCATATTTCCGGCGTTGAGTTTTGACTTGAGTATCGCCTTGAGTCTCTGCATATATTCTTTCTGATCGTGTCCTTCATCTCTTGGTGTTTTATATCTCCTCCTTCCATTATTCCCAGGTATTGTATCCTGTCTCATCTATGTGTTTGATGTTGCTCCCATCTGGTAGCTTTATCCCTTCAGTTCTCGTTACTTTGCCTTTTTGTATGTTGACTAAGGCGCATTTTTCTATTCCAAACTCCATCCTGATGTCCCCAGATACAATTCTTGCAGTCTGGATTAGGGTATCTATTTCTGCTTGATCTCTTACCATACAGCTTGATGTCGTCCATGAACATCAGATGGTTGATTCTGTTGCCTCTTTTCTTAAGTTGGTACCGGCATCCATCTTCTGTAGTACTTTTGTCATGGGAATCATGGCTACTACGAAGAGTAGTGGGGACAGTGAGTCGCCCTGGAAGATCCCTCTCCTGATATTAACCTCTGCTAGTCTTATTCCAGAGCTTGTAAGTATTGTATTCCAGTTGCGCATTGTATTTTTGAGGAAGCTGATGGTATTTTCGTCTGCCCCATATATTTTCAGGCATTCTATTAGCCATGTGTGTGGTATCATGTCGAAGGCTTTCTTATAGTCTATCCATGCCATGCTTAGGTTGGTTTTCCTTCTCCTACTGTTCTTCATTACCATTTTGTCTATCAGGAGCTGGTCTTTTGTGCCCCTACACTTCCTTCTGCAGCTTTCTGTTTGGTGGGGGATGGTGTTTGTCTCCTCTAGGTAGTTGTATAGCCTTTCACTGATGATACCTGTTAGTAACTTCCACATTATTGGTAGGCAGGTGATAGGCCTGTAGTTACTGGCTATATTTCCCTTACTCTTGTCTTTTTTGTACTAAGGATGTTCTTCCTGTGGTCATCCATTTGGGTGCTTGGTGATTTGAGATACAATGCTGGAGTTGTTCTGCTATTCGTGGGTGTAGGGCCTTGAAGTTTTTGAGCCAGTATCCATGGACTTCATCGGGACCTGGGGCTTTTCCAGTTTGGCATTTTCTTTAGTTTGGTGTCTGACTGTGTCTGTCGTGATGTCTGTGAATCTTTGTTTTTTTTATTCTCCCTGTTTCTTCTTCCTTGACTTCCTGGAGCCATGTTGCATGTTTGTTGTGTGATACCGGATTGCTCCATATGTTTTCCCAGAGTCTCTTACTTATTATTATTATTATTATTATTATATTATTATTATTATTATTATTATTTATTATTATTATTCATTAGAAATCCCCAATGGTGTCACCGACACCATCGTGGATTTCACCATTTTAGTGACTCATGTGATTATTATCATTATTATTTTTTTCTTTTTTGCTCTATCACAGTCCTCCAATTCGACTGGGTGGTATTTATAGTGTGGGTTCCGGGTTGCATCCTGCCTCCTTAGGAGTCCATCACTTTTCTTACTATGTGCGCCGTTTCTAGGATCACACTCTTCTGCATGAGTCCTGGAGCTACTTCAGCCTCTAGTTTTTCTAGATTCCTTTTCAGTGATCTTGGGATCGTGCCTAGTGCTCCTATGAATTTGGGTACAATTTCCACTGGCATATCCCATATCCTTCTTATTTCTATTTTCAGATCTTGATACTTATCCATTTTTTCCTTCTCTTTCTCTTCAACTCTGGTGTCCCATGGTATTGCGACATCAATGAGTGATATTTTCTTTTTAATTTTGTCAATCAACGTCACGTCTGGTCTATTTGCACGTATCACCCTTATCTGTCTGATACCATTAGTCCCAGAGGATCTTTGCCGGATCGTTTTCTATCACTCCCTCAGGTTGGTGCTCGTAACACTTATTACCGCAAGGTAGCTAATGTTTCTACCACAGGCTCCATTGGAGGGCTTTTGCCACTGAATTATGCCTCTTTTTGTACTGGTTCTGTGCAAGTGCCGGGCATTCGCTTGCTATGTGGTTTATGGTTTCATTTTTCGTATTGCACTTCCTACATATGGGAGAGATGTTATTTCCGTCTATCGTTCTTTGAACATATCTGGTTCTTAGGGCCTGATCTTGTGCCGCTGTTATCATTCCTTCACTTACCTTCTTTAGCTCTCCCCTCTGTAGCCATTGCCACGTGTCATCGCTGGCTAGTTCTTTAGTCTGTCTCATGTATTGTCCGTGCATTGGTTTGTTGTGCCAGTCCTCTGTTCTGTCTGTCTTTCTCCTGTCTCTTTATATTTCTGGGTCTTCGTCTACTTTTATTAGTCCTTCTTCCCATGCACTCTTTAGCCACTCGTCTTCACTGGTTTTCAGAAATATTGATTGCCCCATGTGCTCTGTTCTCAGAGAAAAAAGAAAGAAGAGAATGTTGACCATGCAGTCCTCTATACTTAGTAGTCCTTCTCCCTCCTTCCTTTCGTGTTATGTATAGTCTGTCCGTATTTGCTCTTGGGTGTAGTGCTTTGTGTATTGTCATATGTTTCCTGGTTTTCTGATCTATGCTGCGGAGTTCTGCCTTTGTCCATTCCACTATTCCTGCGCTGTATCTGATTACTGGCACTGCCCATGTGTTTATGGCTTTTATCATATTTCCAGCGTTGAGTTTTGACTTGAGTATCGCCTTGAGTCTCTGCATATATTCTTTCCTGATCGTGTCCTTCATCTCTTGGTGTTTTATATCCCCTCCTTCCATTATTCCCAAGGTATTTGTATCCAGTCTCATCTATGTGTTTGATGTTGCTCCCATCTGGTAGCTTTATCCCTTCAGTTCTCGTTACTCTGCCTTTTTGTATGTTGACTAAGGCGCATTTTTCTATTCCAAACTCCATCCTGATGTCCCCAGATACAAGCCTTACAGTCTGGATTAGGGTATCTATTTCCTTGATGCTCTTTCCATACAGCTTGATGTCGTCCATGAGCATCAGATGGTTGATTCTGTTGCCTCTTTTCTTGAGTTGGTACCTGGCATCCATCTTCTGTAGTACTTTTGTCATGGGAATTATGGCTACTACGAAGAGTAGTGGGGACAGTGAGTCGCCCTGGAAGATCCCTCTCCTGATATTAACCTCTGCTAGTCTTATTCCAGAGCTTGTAAGTATTGTATTCCAGTTGTGCATTGTATTTTTGAGGAAGCTGATGGTGTTTTCCTCTGCCCCATATATTTTTAGACATTCTATTAGCCATGTGTGTGGTATCATGTCGAAGGCTTTCTTATAGTCTATCCATGCCATGCTTAGGTTGGTTTTCCTTCTCCTACTGTTCTTCATTACCATTTTGTTTATCAGGAGCTGGTCTTTTGTGCCCCTACACTTCCTTCTGCAGCCTTTCTGTTGGTGGGGGATGGTGTTTGTCTCCTCTAGGTAGTTGTATAGCCTTTCACTGATGATACCTGTTAGTAACTTCCACATTATTGGTTAGGCCAGGTGAATAGGCCTGTAGTTACGGGCTATATTTCCCCTTACTCTTGTCTTTTTGTACTAAGGATGTTCTTCCTGTGGTCATCCGTTTGGGTGCATTGTGATTTGAGATACAGTGCTGGAGTTGTTCTGCTATTCGTGGGTGTAGGGCCTTGAAGTTTTTGAGCCAGTATCCATGGACTTCATCGGGACCTGGGGCTTTCCAGTTGGGCATTTTCTTTAGTTGGTGTCTGACTGTGTCTGTCATGATCTCTGTGAATCTTTGTTTTATTCTCCGTTTCTTCTTCCTTGACTTCCTAGAGCCATGTTGCATGTTTGTTGTGTGATACCGGATTGCTCCAGATGTTTTCCCAGAGTCTCTTACTTGGTTAGGCTTCAGGAATTTCTTGGTGGTTGTCTTCCCCTCTTAGTTGGCTGTATAGTCTTTTCTGGTTAGTTCCGAATAGTTTGTTCTGTTGGTATCCCCCTTATTCCTGTTCATGTACTGTTGGATCTTATGTGCTTTGGCTTTAAGTCTCTGTTTTACATCTTCTATCGTGTTGTTTAGTCCCCTCTCTTGTACTTTGTATTTCTCGTTGAGCTCCTCCCTTGTTTTCTTGCTTCTTAGCCTTTTTTCTGCCATCTCTTTCAGTTTACTCAAGTCAGATCATCACCATGATTTGCTTTTCCAGGCGCCTTTTCCAAGGAGGTTGCTGTTATGTTTCTGTTGGGTTGGTTGTCTATTGTGTTGGTGTTCAAATCCCCATCAGTTCCGCTACTAATCTTGCTCCTGCATATGCCAAGTTATTTGTTTCTGTGATACTGGTGGTGTGTATTATGCCCATTATTTCATTGACCTCACTTATTTTCTCCCTTAATTTCTTGGTGTTGTAGGCTTTCATGGAGGGGATCTTTGTTCTCTCTGTATCTGGTTCCATCCATTGTCTAATCTTTTCTACCCATTCCGTCCTCTCGGTTACTTCGTCGGTGTTTCTTCGTGTGTCGTTGTTTGATACCTCATCATCCCTGTCGTCTTCTGTGGCATCGTCTCTCAGTTCATCTTCGTGTAATTCGTTGTCGTGTGACATTTCCATTTCCTTCGCAGGTCTTCTCTTTCTGTTGGGGAGAGCCGTTCTTTTTCTTTATTTTCGCTTACTTGTCTGCCAGCCTCTGCTCGGTTTGGGGGGTGTTTATTCCTCTCATTCCAGATGTTGACCAACTCTTCTTCTATATCCTCTCTCCGTCGGGTTGGCTTCTGATTTACATCTCCATATTTCCTTATTTTCTTCTCATCGTCCATTTCTTCCTTTGGTTTGCTTCTGTAGCTCCAATCTCAGGCTGTTGGTTACTGCCGTTGTTGGTGGTCAGGTTGCTGGATGACGACCTCCAAGTACCTGAACCTCTTCCCCTTCAATTGGGTTTGAATACCTGGATGCGCGGACGAAGTCTCCTCTGTTTGCCGGAGGTTCCATTTACGTCGTTGTTGTTTATTCCTTCATTTCTTAACATCATTGCTGAGTTTTGCTATTTAACCCATAGCTGGACCAGCCCCATCAGGGATAGGTACTCATTTACAGCTGAGTAGACTGAGGAAATTTTGGTAAAGATCCTTTCCTAAGGAATCAACGCCGAGGAGAGCGGTCACCCATCCAACGACTGACCAGCCCCAATGTTGCTTAACCAGTCCATTGACGACCTAACCCACTCTGCCACGGCGCCACATTATTATTATTATTATTATTATTAATTATATTATTATTATTATTATTATTATTATTATTATTATCATACTGCCTGGTAAATAATTGACAGGTCACCTATACTCTGTTTTTTCCATCTGTCCATCCGCCTGTGGTGTTTTTGTATGGTAACACTGCTTCCCGGGCGGGTTTAAATAGTTACATTCAGCTTACATTCAACGATTATAATAATATCTATTTTCGAATATTAACGGTGTAATTCGCATACAGTATTATTAAAACACTTTTCAGTTGCAAATGTACACTCAGATATGCTTTTATTTACCTAAAACTTACACATAGCGTAACTATCTAAAGCCCGGGACACGGTGTTACCATACAAAAACACTACAGGCAGATGACAGATGAAAAAAAACAGAGTATAGTAAATGTGATTCTTTTAACTGATATGAAAGAACTTTCTTCACAGATACCTTTTCTTAATGAGTTGGCCTAATGAGATTATACCCGGTTACACAATGATCAAGCTGAAAGGACGTGGTCTAGTAATAAGAGCACCGGTTGAAATGTGTAAAATTATATAGTGCAATGCCCTATATGGGCATTGCACTATATAATTTATGGGGATACTCTTGGTCCAAATGGTTTGCGTTTATAAGGTTATGTGGTGCTTCTGGATATGTAAAGTGTAAAGAAAATTAAATCAATATGAAATTCAGAAAACATAAGGTAAGGTCAAGCATGTCATAAGTTTTTTAGATAACAACAATAATAATAATAATAAGAATAATAAATCTGTGTGGATCTTTCTTGTTTGTCCGGCCCGGCTGGGGGCGGGGTAGGTAGTGGATTGGGAGGGTAGGGGAGACATGACACATCTACTCTCCTCTTCTAAACCTGTTTGTCCACGCCTGTTGGGGGCGGGACCCAAAGGGTAGGGGGAAGACATGATGGACAGCGCCGGGTTCCAGCGCAGCGTAGCGCGCACCATCAAGCTCGTCGAATAATTATTTTCAGTGACTCCAGGAGTTAATCAAAAGCAACCTTTTAAAAATCCGCATTGAATGTTTTACTCCTTTTAGTGACAGGTCTCGGCATTTAAGCCGATCATCTGGGAACCCTTCTGTCAAAAAATAAAAAAATAAAATATAAATAGAATAAAAAAAAATGAAAAACTTTGATGAAAGCAGTCAGATTGCATTCAGATGCATGCAGAAGTTGCAGAAGTGCAGATTGTTTCTTGCAGTTGCGTTGAATATGAATAAATGAGATATTATTTCATTCTGTTACAATTGTTCTTGTTTGTTCACTCGTATTTAAATAGGATGATCTTAAAAGTGTCATATTTCTCTGCAGTAATCGATTTAGATGAGAGGTGCGACTTTATATATCTCTAAAAGAAACTACCCTTTTCTGGCATCTTTCCCCGTGTTCCGTTTCCTTTTTGTTCGGCATCTCTTTTCATTCAGAAACACACAACACACACACACACACACATATATATATATCCTCTGAATGGCATTCACTATACCGTCAGCTTTAGGTTGCTGTTGTTGGCAGCGAAATGAATGGAACTGCCAGCTGTGGTTACAGTTGTTATGAACTGCCGCAACTGCTTTCAACGTCGCCGCTGGTGTCGGTGTCAAAACCTACCGTCAGCTGCTGTTTTTTTAGTCGTTGAACCTCACTGCTTTATGTATAAGTCTTCTGTGCTCATGGCAAATACTGCTTGTTCCTTGCAAGGTCGATTAAGTTCTCATGAATGGATATATATATATATATATATCTATATATATATATATATATATATATATAGTATATATATATATATATATAATGTTTGTCTGTGTGGGAGAGACGACAACCGAACAGTTTTAATAAAAGTTTTTATTATGTTGTTACTCATTGTAAGCTGATATTCTTATACCCATCCCATCACTATATAATCTATTATACTAATAATAATATCGGCTACATGAGCACATCTCCCACACCTTATAAATGCATTGAGAGCGTAAAGGGGATTTTCATTGATGCATTCGCCAGATTTAGTGGCAATTTTTATATTCCAGGTGAAGGAAGGTCAGCACGAGCGTCTTGCGTTTTTATTGTTTACTTTTTCCAGCTAAATTTGACATTTTGAAGTCTCTCTCTCTCTCTCTCTCTCTCTCTCTCTCTCTCTCTCTCTCTCTCTCTCTCTCTCTCTCTCTCTCTCTGTCCGCTGTGTTTTGTTAGTCTATATTCCACATTATTTTTTTACGTTTTTAGTCATACGCTTCTAGGTACCATCCAATATCTGTTCCACGTTTCATGTTATTTGAATTCATCAGTAAGTTCAGGTTGCATGGGTAATTACATATGTTTAATCTCACTCTCATCAGCATTTTATATCTATTCAATTCTCTCTCTCTTCTCTCTCTCTCTCTCTCTCTCTCTCCAAAATCTGCTGACCCTTGTGGCCACTTTGGAAGGGTGCAATAGTCTCGAGAGAGAGAGAGAGAGAGAGAGAGAGAGAGAGCGAGCAGGCTGGGGTGCATCTACAGCAGTTTTACACCGACTTAAAGGACTTTGGAGCAGTCATTGATTGCTGATTTTTACAGAATTTCTTACGAAGGATTCAGGGTTTCACCGCCACAAAGGACCAGAGTTTCCAGTTAATGTTTACGGTCCAGGGTTTCAGTAGCACGAAGGTCTAGGGTTTTAAGGTCAAGAAGTTCCAGGGTTTCAAGGTCACGAAGGTTCTTGGTTTCCAGTTCGTGACGGTCTAGGATGTCAAGATCACGAAGGTCTAGGGCTTCAAGGTCAAGAAGTTCCAGGGTTTCAATGTCACAAAGGTCCAGTTCGTGACGGTCTAGGATTTCAAGATCACGAAGGTCTAGAGCTTCAAGGTCAAGAAGTTCCAGGGTTTCAGTGTCACAAATGTCCAGGTTTTCAAGATCACGAAGGTCCAGGGTTTCAAGGTCACAAAGGTCCAGGTTTTCAATAGCACGAAGGTCTAGGGTTTCAAGGTCAAGAAGTTCCAAGGTTTCAAGGTCACGAATGTCTGGGGTTTCAAAGTCACTAAGGTTCTGGGGTTTCTAGTTTACGAAGGTTCAGGTTTTCAAGGTCTGGATTTGAATGAGTTTGGAATTAATCATTTTGTTGGGTTAAACTTGGGTTTTGTATTTTCCTGTTCATTCATTTTAATATATATCTTAATACATTTAATACTTTTGTATTTCACTTATATTCTTAAGTTTTCGTACAGTTCAGTGTCATATGTGTGTGTGTGTGTATATATATATATAATATATATATATATATATATATATATATATATATATATATATATATATAAAATATATATATATATATATATATAATATATATATATATATTATATACATATATATATATATTGATAGCTTAATTACCAAATCTTCACCCGGCTTGATAGATCAGAAAAAGGAATTTCAAATAGTTCGTGCATGCCATTTCTCCACTCTCTCTCTCTCTCTCTCTCTCTCTCTCTCTCTCTCTCTCTCTCTCTCTCTCTGCGAGTCGAACTCTATTGGCACCTGCTGAGAGCGACCTGTCGGGAAAACTCTTAATTGGTTGCAGCTTGTCCATTCCAATCACTACCCAGTAGCAGGCGGTTCTCTTCCTCGTTCCTCGTGTTTCTTTCGTTCGTTTACGGAGCGAACGATCCTTGAGAGAAAGAATGGAAAGTCATGTCAGCAGAGTGATTCTTTTCAGTGTTTTTCGTCTTTTTGCTGAATTTTTTACAATTTTTTTTTTTTTTGTTTACTTTTACGTTGCTGGGCTCTGATGGTATTTTTGAGGTATCTTTCTTCTTTTGTTGGCTCTCTTTTCAGCTGATGATTTCGAAAGTAATAAAAATTCCTTTATTTAAAATATTTATTTTTTGTGGATGTTCTGTGTCGCTTTATTGCTTTTTCAACGTTTAGCTTTCTAAGATAATTTATTAAGTGATGTACATTGATTGATTTATTATTATTATTATTATTATCATTATTATTATTATTATTATTATTATTATTTATTATTATTATTATTATTATTATTATTATTATTATTATTATTATTATTATTAATTCTTTGTTTTACGGTGAATGTTTATGCCATGCATTGACGTCATAATCTTTCTTATTTCTGTTTTTTGTAATTATTTTCACGCATTTCATTAATGAAGGAATGTCACGCAGAAGCATAAGTAATTTTTTGTTTCAAGCGAAAATGCAATGCCTCACTACCCTAATACTATTCATCGTGTATTTTAATCCGTTTACCTATTTATTAATTTATTTTTTTCTGTTATAATAATTGTGATCTCTTCTTTCTGTATTTCCCTCTACTTCCTCTTAAGTCTTCCTAGCGTACACCATATTCTTTGGAAGGTTGAATTTTAAATCAATGGCCCCTTTGGTGGGCTTGTTCCGTATGAATAGGTTTCATCTCCTGAATCATAATAATGTTTATTATTACAACTGAGGAACAAATTCACTGTTACATATCTGTGCAAATATACTTTAATGATAAACATAATTACCATTTTAATCCAAGTGACAGTCGCTGTGAACTTTTTGGAAACGCTTAACACCAGAAGCCTCTCTCTTTTCTTTTAATATTTTTTCCGTTTTAGAGTCACTTCTTTCAGGGGAAAAACATATCCAATAAGTCTGATGAAATTAATAGGTTAGGATACATACATACATAATATATACATACACACCCACCCTCACACACGCGCGCACACACACATAAGGCCTAAGCCACGAAGGGAAGTGAAAGAGTGGTGTACCGCTTCAAGGCCTTCCGACTTCTTGTCCTTTACTAAGCAGGCAAGAAAGGACAAGAAGTCGAAAGGCCTTGCAGGGTACTCCATTGTTTCACTTTCCTTCGTGGCTTTTCTCTTTATTTATATATTCATCACGTTCCAAAATTTTTCTGATTCAGTTATATTTATATATATATTATATATAATATATATATATATATATATATTATATATATTATATATATATATATATATATATATATATATATATATATATATATTATATATATCTATATATATATATAATATAATATATATATATATAATATTATATTTTATAAAGGGTGAGCGCGAAAGTAACTGTTGCATTTATTCTAATAAAAAAAATTTCATTAATATTATATTAAATAATTTACGGCAATTTATCTTTTGTAATTGGTTTTACTAAGAACGCGGTAAGTTTGCTCTTTTGCTAAGTCCATTCATTTTCAGAAATGGGCAGACCATTAAATCACGTGTCAGTCTAATTTGGGGGAAGCAATTGGTCCGCGAACAGGAAAGGTCTGTTTTTGTGTCTTATTTTTTTCCTTATAAAAGATTCATGCAACATTAAACTCAGCGAATGATTTGAGGTTTTTACCTGTTGAAGTCATGTCTTGTCACCTGTAATAAACTCAGGGAGGGGATCTGAAGACTCACCGGAGTTTTACTTCTTACCTTAAAAGAGTTGCAAAGTATTTTCGGAAACTTTGGGATTCAAAGATGGAAATTGGATAAGGGATTTGGGAATTTGGAGTGTAAAGATATAGGGAAAGCGATAGATTGTACAGAGAGAGAGAGAGAGAGAGAGAGAGAGAGAGAGAGAGAGAGTTGATGTTTTTACTTTTTACAACCGCAAGAGTGACTTGCATTCCAGTGCACTGGTATGGAGAAAAGAGATAGCTATATATTACAGAGGCTTATTCATTTAAAACCCATTATGTAATTTTTATTATAATTGTCTGAAATAATGCCTAGGTCTATAGACTAGAGAAGTAAAACCAATGCCTCAGGTTTATCACACCTAGAATTATTTTTTCTTAATTAGAAGACTGTGGTGGGTTGCAGCTTTGGAAGAAGAGCATGGAATCAGTAACCTCTTCCCCAAAAACCTTGCTGACAACTGGGAGGCTAAAACCTGCTTAACACCCCCTAACCCCCCCCACCCCCCTCCAACCCCTCTCCCTCGTTCTGATTATCATATACTCAAACTTCTGGTCGTATCTAACATCCAATCTTATGGAAAACGTGAAAATTTCACATCGAATACTATAGAATACTACATTTCCATTGCGTTTTCTATGCTGGGGGTTGTGAGGCAATATATGCAGAGTATTTTTTATTTTAGTTAGTCTTAAAAAAACAAAATCAAAGGACTTTTCGTTGAATATGTGAAATGATTTATCTGGAGATTAACGATGCTGTCATACAGAGCTATTCTCCAGGTGCTTCAAAAAGGGATACGTTCGTCTACATAGTGACGAAATACAACATTTCTTTTAAAACTCAGAAATACAATTTAGAATTATATTACGACAAAGGAATTTTCAATTCCTGATTTCTGATATTTGAATTATACTTCAGGATAAAACACTGCAAACGTGTTATTGTTTAATTATTTGAAACCCAAAGATGCTTCTTTTTATACTAATGAAATGCCGCAAGTGCAGAATCTTCGCAGCTTTTTTTATAATCAATTTGTTGACTTTTCATTCGCTTGTGAATATCACCTTCCGTGCTCTCGGTTGCGGTAGGGTTTATTGAAAACTATTTGGATGCCCTCAAGTATTATGTACCCAAGGAAAGAGTAATTGTTAGATATTCTTCGTATGAAGAGGTCTGAAAAACGCTGCTCAGATTACTATTACATATATATATATATATATATATATATAATATATATATATATATATATATATATTATATATATATATATGCATATATAATATATTGTGTATATTTAGCATGAATTTGTTACGTAGGATTTTCATGCCATTACCTCATCGAGATATACTGAATATTTGTCTTTATTCATATACCCTTTTATTTTTTCCATCGCCACAATAACTCTTGCATTGCACAATTCAAATATCGTTTAAGTATTTTTTTTTTTTAAATATTCAGTATTTATCCCCATAGGGTGGTAGTGCCGTCAGTGCACCTCATTTGGTGCATTGTAGGTATTACTTAAGGTTCTCTGCAGCGTGCCTTCGGCCCTTATCTGCAACCCCTTTCGTTCCTTTTACTATACCTCCTTTCATGTTCTCTTCCAACTTTCTCTCCACCCTCTCCTAACAACTGACTCATAGTGCAACTGCGAGGTTTTCCTCCTGTTACACCTTTGAAACTTTTTACTGTCAATTTCCGTTTCAGCGCTGAGTGACCTCATTGGTCCTAGTGCTTGGCCTTCGGTCTAAATTCTATATTTAATTTAAATCAGTATTTAGGTGTTTTTTATTTTATTTTATGTGATTAGTATTTTTGATGGCCTGGAGTTCATTGAATAAATTTATTGTTATTGGTAATTGAATGAAATACAATTTTTTTGAGCTCCACGACGGGATGAACTCTCATTGTAATGATATTATAAATTAAATGCACAAAGTGTTACCGATCATGCAAATGTTTTGAACCTGCCTGAGAGCCAATGAAGTAATTATCTGCTTATTTTATTGAGAGTATGAAATTGTTTTAAATTACAGTGACTATAAAATCAGGTACATTTGAAACAACTCTACAAATCAATGTAGTTGCTTATGAATAGGTACTGGATGCTTTTATGACAGTTTTTTTTTTTTTTTTTTTTCAATAGACAGCTTTTTTGAGAGCTATATTATCACGGTTTTTTTTTAGGGGGAGAAAGTTCTCACGCTAACACTTTTTTTTTTTTATGGGAGAGGACTTATGTTAACAGTTTTTTTAATGGAAAAGTTATATTTTCACTTTTTACAGAACAGTTCTTATCCGTTTTTTAACGAGACATTTCTTCAGTTATCACAGTTTTTTTTTAACGTAACAGTTCCTGTGTTATCACAGTTTTTTTCCATAAAAAAACTTGTGTTCTGGTAATTCCAGAGTTTTTTTTATGCAAGGATTACGTTTTTTATTTATTTATTTATTTATTTATTTTTTGTAATCCCTAAGACGGGTGGGCCAGAGGAAATAAGAAATAAGTTTTTCTGCCTTCCTTTTTTCCCAAGTTCAACCTGAACATTCCCCTCAATCTCGGGCATTCGGGATGATGACGCTTGAAAGCCTCGACAGTTTGAGTTTTCTGTAAAGTAAAACTATTGAAGTGGCTTATTTGTCTGTCCGTCCTTTCTTTTCTTGTCCGTCGTCAGGTCCTAAAAACTACTGAGGTCAAAGGACTGCAAATTGGTATGTTGATCATCCACCCTCCAATTATCAAACATAACAAATTGCAGCCCTCTAGCCTCAGTGGTTTTTATCTTATTAAGTTAGCCGTGATAATACGTCTGGCACCGCTATGTGTGCCTACAACACAGGTTACCACCTGGATGTGACTGAAATCTTCATTAGCCGTGACTGAGAGTTTCATGCAGCACTATACGCTGTACAGAAAACTATTTCTTCGGCGCATTTTTTTACTTATTATTTTTAGGAATCGAGCTATGATACATCTCCCTTGGAGCATCATCATCAGATCTTGTTCGTTTTACCAAAACAATAGGAGATTTTTGTAAGTTGTGGGAGGGGGGTAGGGGTGAGTGAGGTGATGATGGGGATTGGGAGAGGGCGAAAGAAATGCGTATTCAAAATTGGCTGATTGAAAAAGATGATGATTAGTGGAGTGGGGTAGATTGAGAGATGATTAAATGTGGTTGAGGGAAAGAAAGTACATTGAGAAGATATTGTTCAAGAGAAGACGATTAGGAATGAAAATGGGGTGGAGAATTGGGACTTGAAGAGAGGGTATGATAGGAGAGGGAAGGTGGTTGGTGTTCTGTCAATGAAAAAAAAAAAAACAAAAAAAAAACTAAGGTTAAAAAGGCATATGGATTTTGAATTAATTTTTCAGAAGGATATTTAAAGTGTAAAATGATGGGTAAGGAGAGGCATTTAAATATGCGATATTGGGTGAGGGGAGGTGTTTTCAAAAGAACTCAAGGAGAGAGAGAGAGAGAGAGAGAGAGAGAGAGAGAGAGAGAGAGAGAGAGAGAGAGAGATGAAACATTAAGCATCCACAAATTATATTATGATTGTTGGAAACATAATATTCTCTCCACTTCACATTGTGATATCAACTTAATGCCAGTTTTCTTCAGTGAATAATTGGTGCTCTCTCTCTCTCTCTCTCTCTCTCGCTCTCTCTGTCATTGCTGGAAGTGTTGTAAGCAGATTTTAAAGATAGGAACGTTTTGTTTTCCATCTTCATGGAATGCTGGAACTCGTATCTTCTAAATGATGGAGAGCTCTCTCTCTCTCTCTCTCTCTCTCTCTCTCTCTAGAAAGGAGAAGAGAACGTTACATGATAGTTCAGGCACAGAAACAGATAGAAGGAATTGCCGAAAACATCATGGGGCTAAAAATATCAGAAAGAGCAAGCAGAAGTATATTAATTGTGCCCAAAACTATACCAGGAAAAATAAGGAAAGCACACAGGACATTAATCCACTACGCACCAGCATCGCCAATGCAGCGTCTATTCAATGCGCTGCCAGCTCATCTGAGGAATATATCAGGAGTGAGCGTAGATGTGTTTAAGAATAGGCTCGACAAATATCTAAGCTGCATCCCAGACCATCCAAGATTGGAAGATGCAAAATATACCGGAAGATGTACTAGCAACTCTCTGGTAGACATTAGAGGTGCCTCACACTGAGGGACGTGGGGCAACCCGAACAAGATGCAAGGTCTGTAAGGTAAGGTCTCTCTCTCTCTCTCTCTCTCTCTCTCTCTCTCTCTCTCTCTCTCTCTCTCAAATTCATATTCTTCACTTTGAACGACGGGATGTCACGCGGCGACTTCTCTTTTCCTCCGCCCTATTTGTCCAACGCCGATTTTTTTTTTTTTTTTTTTTTTTTTGACAGTTGGGATTTTTCCCTTTTTCTTTTTCGCTTTTTTTTTTTTTTTTTTTTTTTTTTTTTTTTTTTTTTTTTTGGGATTTTTTCCCTTTTTTTTTTTTTTTTTTTTTTTTCTTTTTTTTTTTTTTTTTTCTCTCCATCCTTTTCGGTAAATTGAGTTTTCTTTTTCGTCAGATTGGTCGATTGTTTCGGTGACGGAGTGTGACTGTGATTGGTCGCCCGCCTTCTTTCGGGAATCTTCTTTATGGGCTTTATTGTGGATTTAATGGCTGTGTGTGTGTGTGTGGTTCAGTTTTTTGAGGTTTTCGGAGGGTTACGGAATGGATGGATTTTCGTATCGCCCATAGGTCTCTGCATACGGTTGTTCAGGGCATACCTACAAAATGCATGCACTCACGGATATATACATACATATATATATATATATATATATATATATATATATATATATATATATATATATATATATATATATATATAATGTGCGTGTGTGTGTGTATGCTTTATTACTATGTGTACGGTATGCCATTTTGTTAAGCAGACTTTCGCTACAATTGTCAAGTTTATGCTTTGAGTATTGTACTCATATTTAATTTTTATATACACCCACTTTTTTTGTTAGAATTGTTTTTGGATTTTTTTTTCTGATGGACACATTCCTATAGTAAGCCGCAAAGCTTCCGCACATGTTCAAATGGATTTTGTCAACGGATTGGAATACATGGAGGTTGTGTTGTTATAGTACCATGGTTAGAATTTAACTTTTAATTTTCTAATGGTAAGGACGTCAAGACAAGCATGATAAAATGGGGCTGCATTGTTTTAAAGGAAAGAATTTTGCTTTCGTGTTGCTTACGAATAAGCTACGGTTATAGCTCTCTCTTATTGGATACTTCATGTTTTGATCTCTCTCTCTCTCTCTCTCTCTCTCTCTCTCTCTCTCTCTCGTGTGTACTCAAGCAAATCACCATAAAGTCTCCTCGAGCGTCAGAATTTTAAAGGCGGGAACGAGATAAGCTTCATGAAACTCCGTCATATCCAAGCAACATAATGAATGGCAGTTTTCTTGGGAAGTTATATGCACTCACTCCATGAACGTCACTGTGTACGAGAGCCCTAATCATATTTCAAAGTCATCTTCCTTTTTATTTTTATTATGATGTTTTTTTTGAGTTCTTGTTTTGTGTCAGTGTGATGTGTTGTTCTAAGATAATTGCTTTTATAAAGAGATATGTGATTCTGAGTTTTGTTACGGAATGCAGTACGGCTGAATTTTCGTCGAGATTCTGTATTTTTGGAATGTTTGTTTTGTGGCTGTATATTGCAGTTTTTGACGATGTTTTTTAAAGAATAAGATTTTAACAGATCTTCCACATTTACAATTGATACCTGGTCCCCTTTATCTACCGAGAGCAACCAGATTCTCTGAACAGCAGCACCATTATGGAGTAAATGTCCCTCGCTGTCGAACTTCTCAGTTCCAGAGGTCCTTGATCCCTCACACCGTTGGACTCTGGAACAGCCTCCCTGAGGATGTCGTGCAATTTGAATTTCTTCAGAGGTTCAAGCAGAGATCCGATGCATAACTTCCCTAATACTATTCTCCTTGCATTTTAATATATTTTTGTCGACTTATTAATTTTTAATTTTTTTTCTTTAATAAGTGAGATCTCTTCATTCTGTTTTTCTCTATACCTCCTCTTACTTCTTCCTAATGAACACCAGATACTTTGGAAGTTTGAATTCCAAGTCAGTGGCCCCTTTGTGCTTGTTCCATATGACTATAGGTCTCATCTCTTGAATAATAATAATAATAATAATAATAATAATAACTAATAATAATAATAATAATAATAATAATAATAATAATAGATATGTGTTAGTTGGTATAGATGTTGTTGTGGTATCGTTATGGAGAATATACTTGTAAGGTATTCGACATGTCTGTATTGATTGCTGTGCGGTGAGTTGCATTTTTATTGAAGAATATTTTCGGAAATATTAATATTGCAATTAATGTGTGGTTTCTTTCTCAGAAAGTCACCCCTAATAGGGAAAGCAGCTTGATGTTGAAAGAAAAAATTCAACGGTTGGTTTTTACTTCGTCGATTCAATTTTCATTTTGAATCGATATATGAAGTGTTGAAACTAGACGTCTACAAAGTTGTTGAGTATTTTTAAGAATGGATATTTTGTTTCCCTTTTCAGCGCTTTTATACACGTAATTTCAAAGTATTTGTTTTCATAAAAGAACCTCTTATGAGGGAACGGGATAAAGTTGATCACTTGAATTTACATAATTATTTTTGATATTATATATCACATTATTCAGTAGATGAACCCTATTTATATGGAACAAGCCCCACCAAAGGGGCCATTGACTTGAAATTCAAGCTTGGAAAGAATATGTTGTTCATTAAAAAGAGGTAAGACGAAGCAGAGAAAAATCAGAAAGGAGAGATCCTACTCCATAAAAAGAAAAAAAAATAATAAATAGATAAGTGGATAAGTCTTGCTGTTTGTGATGACTCATGCATGGGAAATTCGTACCCTTTTCATGGAACAAGATTGTTTCCGAAAAGAGCAAGATGGAACAACAGTTCCTGATGGAAGGCGCCGTGGAGGGCGCCCCTCCTGGAGGGCCGTTATGAGCGAGGGACTCATTGACAGGTCCTCTCGCCTGGCGAATAATACAAGTCATCAGTGGGTAGCCAGTCAGCGTTGGGATGGTCAAATAGCCCCGGGGTAATAGCCCTTCCGGCTTGATTGCATCTCTCTCTCTCTCTCTCTCTCTCTCTCTCTCTCTCATCGCTGGAAGTAACATTTTGCATTCGATCTTCATGGAATGCTGGAGTTCATGTCTTTTAGTTGTTGGAAGCCTGCCTCTCTCTCTCTCTCTCTCTCTCTCTCTCTCATTGCTGGAAGTAACATTTTGTATTCCACCTCCATGGAATGCTGGCGTTCATGTCTTTTAATTGTTGAAGCCTCTCTCTCTCTCTCTCTCTCTCTCTCTCTCTCTCTCTCTCTCTCTCATTGCTGGAAGTAACATTTTGTATTCACTTCAGGAATCTGGGGTTCATGTCTTTTGGAATGTTGGAACCATGTCTCTCTCTCTCTCTCTCTCTCTCTTTTATTGTGGAAGCGCTCTCATCTCTCTCTCATCTCTCTCTCTCTCGCTCTCTCTCTCTCTCTCTCTCTCTCTCTTCTCTCTCTCCTCTCACTTATTATAGGATTGTTCTAAACAGATTTCACGGGGATTCCAGTTTTGTATTCCATCTCTCCATGAAATTCTGGAATCCGTGTCTTTCTATTAGTTGCAAGGACAACCAATAGAAACATTCAAAATACTGAAAGGCGTAACAAAAGTAGATAGTAACCTTTTTACGTTAAACGAAAAGCAGACAAGAAATAATTTATGTAAACTAGAACTGAAAAGATACAGCACATCTCATTGCCGGAACTTCTTCACATACAAGATATATGACACGTGGAATAAACTGCCACCAGAAGTTGTAAACAGCAACAGTGTGGAAGAGTTTAAAAGAAAGCTAAACCAAAAATCATTAGGACCTCGTGAATGCCAGTAAAACCTGCTCCTAGTGGTGATGAGCACACGATGTCTCCTCAGATGGACTAATAAGTTTTTAAGACATCCTAATCCGTGTAATTCCTTGTAAACCCTCTCTCTCTCTCTCTCCCTCTCTCTCTCTCTCTCTCTCTCTCTCTCCTCCTATTATTAGGATTTTTGGTTCTGAACAGATTTTTCTGGGGATTACGTTTTATATTCCATTCTCCATGAAATTCTGGAATCCATGTCTTTGAATTTTAATGGAATTCTCTTCTCTCTCTCTCTCTCTCTCTCTCTCCTCTCTCCCCCTCCTCTCTCTCTCTCTCTCTTCTCTTCGTCTCTCTCTCTCTCTCTCATTATTAGGATTGTTCTGAACAGATTTTCAGGGGATTACAGTTTTATATTCCATCTCCATGAAATTCTGGAATCCATGTCTTTGAATTAATGGAATTCTCTCTCTCTCTCTCTCTCTCTCTCTCTCTCTCTCTCTCTCTCTCTCTCTCTGCTTCTCTTTCCGTCATTATTATGATTGTTCTAAACAGATTTCTTGATGATTACAGTTTTATATTCCATCTCTCCATGAAATTATGGAATGCATGTCTTTGAAATAATGAAACTCTCTCTCTCTCTCTCTCTCTCTCTCTCTCTCTCTCTCTCTCTCTCTCTCTCTCTCTCTCTCTCTCTCTCTCTCTCTCTCTCTCTCTCTATTTTGTTAAAGAGTAGTTCATTCTATCGCAAAGCCACTTGCAATATTATTAAGACAAAGGTGTAGATACAGCAAGATTTATGATGAGCACAAATTAGCATATATTAACCCCTACTTTCAAAAGTGGATCAAGACTAGAGGCAAGTAATTATAGGCCTGTGAGTCTAACATCACATATTATGAAAGTGTATGAAAGGGTAATGAAGAAAAATATTATGAAACATTTAATAAAAAATAATTTGTTTATAGGACAACACGGTTTCGTACCCGGAAAAAGTACACAAACCCAACTGTTAGTCCACCGTGAGAACATATTCAAAAATATGAAAAGCGGAAATGAAACAGATGTGGTTTATCTAGACTTTGCAAAAGCTTTTGACAAAGTAGACCATAATATATTAGCAAAGAAAATTAGAAAACACATATTCGTAGATAAAGTAGGAAGATGGTTAAAAGAATTTTTACACAACAGAAAACAGATAGTTATTGAAAACGATGAGAAATCGGATGAAACCAAGGTAATATCCGGTGTGCCACAAGGTACGGTGCTAGCTGCAATATTGTTTGTTATTATGATTGAAGACATAGACAGTAATGTTAAGGATTCGGTAGTGAGTAGTTTCGCTGATGACACAAGAATAAGTAGAGAAATTACTTGTGATGAAGATAGGAACGCTCTACAAAGAGACCTTAACAAAGTATATGATTGGGCAGAGGTAAAATAGGATGGTATTTAACTCTGATAAATTTGAATCAATAAATTATGGAGACAGAGAAGGAAGCTATATGCATATATAGGACCTAATAATGAGACAATCACAAATAACGGAAGCAGTTAAAGACCTTGGTGTGATGATGAATAGGAACTGTTATGCAATGATCAAATAGCCATTCTGTTGGCAAAATGTAAAGCAAAATGGGGAATGAATTGTTGTTACGGCACTTCAAAACAAGAAAAGCTGAACACATGATTATGCTTTTTTTATAAAACCATATGTTTGTAGTCCACTTGAATATTGCAATATGATATGGTACCGCACACTATCAAAAGGATATTGCACAAATAGAGAGTGTACAAAAGGTCCCTTTACAGCTAGAATAGAAGAAGTTAAGGACCTAGACTACTGGGAAAGACTACAATCCTTAAAATTATATAGTCTAGAAAGGAGAAGAGAAACGCTACATGATAATCAGGCATGGGAAACAGATAGAAGGAATAACAGAAAATATCATGGAACTAAAATATCAGAAAGAGCAGCAGAGGTAGATTAATAGTGCCCAAAAAACTATACCAGGAAAAATAAGGAAAGCACACAGAACATTAATCCACTACGCACCAGCATCGATAATGCAGCGTCTATTCAATGCGTTGCCAGCTCATCTGAGGAATATATCAGGAGTGAGCGTAGATGTGTTTAAGAATAAGCTCGACAAATATCTAAACTGCATCCCAGACCATCCAAGATTGGAAGATGCAAAATATACCGGAAGATGTACTAGCAACTCTCTGGTAGACATTAGAGGCGCCTCACACTGAGGGACCTGGGGCAACCCGAACGAACTGTAAGGTCTGTAAGGTAAGGTAAGGTAAGGTCTCTCTCTCTCTCTCTCTCTCTCTCTCTCTCTCTCTAATAATAATAATAATAGAAAAATTGGATGATATATGTAGAAATCACATGGACTGGACTATTCTCCTATCCGGAGACTTTAACTTTCCTTTCGTAGACTGGAAAGAACGAATGGAGATTGTGTTGTATTTATACATATAAATCAGAGTATAGTAGTGCAGAAGATAAGAGGCAATTCAAAAAGTTATTAGATATGCTACTAGAATACAACATTCAACAAATAAATCATCTGCCAACAAGAAAGGAAACTTCTTTAGACCTAGTATTTGTGAACGAGATGAATTATGTTAAAGAAATAATAGTTTATAATGCGAGTATTTCAGACCATAATGTCATAGAATTAACAGTCCATTCCAAAGCAAGTGAAAACAGAGATAAGCAAGAAATGAAAAAGTGGGAAGGATATGGAAAATAGAACTTCTACAGTAAAAATATAAAATGGTTAGAAATAAATGAAGAATTAAACAAAGATTGGGATAACATTTTCGTAAGTGATGATATAAAGGTAAATACGGATATATTATATAAAATATTAGAGAAAATAGTGGATAAACATATACCGAAGAAGAAAAGTAAACATCAGTCATGCATACCAAGAGACAGAAGGATCTTGTTCCAGAAAATCAGAAAGTGGAAAAAAGGTCTTGCAAAAGAAAAAAATGCATGGAAAGTGATCGAACTAAAAAAGTAAGATAGAAAATGCAGAACAAAAGATTATACAATCAAAAGAAAATGAAAAAACGGGACTGGAAGAAAAACCCTAGTAAATATCAAGCAAAAACCCCAAACTATTATACTCGTATGCGAAAAAGATGAATAAAAGAAGAATAGAAATAGCCCCTCTAAGAATTGAAAATGATATTGAATATAATAATATAGTAGTAAGGGACGAAAATAGTTAATATTTAGCAGACATAGATATTAATGAAGCTGCTGATATTGTGCAGGCTATTAACGAAATTAAAAATGGAGCTGCTGCAGGGCCTGATGGTGTCCCTGCTATTATGTTAAAGAAAGTAGTTCATTCTATCGCAAAGCCACCTGCAATATTATTAAGACAAAGTGTAGATATAGGCAAGATTTATGATGAGCACAAATTAGCATATAATTATATGCCTGTGAGTCTAACATCACATATTATGAAAGTTTATGAAAGGGTAATGAAGAAAAATATTATGAAACATTTAATAAAAAAATAATTTGTTTAGTATAGGACAACATGGTTTCGTACCCGAAAAAGTACACAAACCCAACTGTTAGTCCACCGTGAGAACATATACAAAAATATGAAAAGAGGAAATGAAACAGATGTGGTTTATCTAGACTTTGCAAAAGCTTTTGACAAGGTAGACCATATTATATTAGCGCAGAAAATTAGAAAACATAATATAGTGGATAAAGTAGGAAGATGGTTAAAGAATTTTTAGAGAAAAACAACAGAAAACAGATAGTTATTGCAAACGATAAGAAATCGGATGAAGCTAAGGTAATATCCAGTGTGCCACAAGGTACAGTGTTAGCTGCATTACTGTTTGTTATTATGACTGCAGACATAGACAGTAATGTTAAGGACTCGGTAGTGAGTAGTTTCGCCGATGACACAAGAATAAGTAGAGAAATTACTTGTGATGAAGATAGGAACGCGCTACAAAGAGACCTTAACAAAGTATATGATTGGGCAGAGGTAAATAGGATGGTATTTAACTCTGATAAATTTGAATCAATAAATTATGGAGACAGAGAAGGAAAGCTATATGCATATAGGGGACCTAATAATGAGACAATTACAAATAAGGAAGCAGCTAAAGACCTTGGTGTGATAATGAATAGGAACATGTTATGCAAGGATCAAATAGCAATTCTATTGGCAAAATGTAAAGCAAAAATGGGAATGTTGTTACGGCACTTCAAAACAAGAAAAGCTGAACACATGATTATGCTTTATAAAACATATGTTCGTAGTCCACTTGAATATTCCAATATATGGTACCCACACTATCAAAAGGATATTGCACAAATAGAGAGTGTACAAAGGTCCTTTACAGCTAGAGTAGAAGAAGTTAAGGATCTTGACTACTGGGAAAGACTACAATCCTTAAAATTATATAGTCTAGAAAGGAGAAGAGAACGCTACATGATAATTCAGGCATGGAAACATATAGAAGGAATAGCCGAAAACTTCATGGAGCTAAAAATATCAGAAAGAGCAAGCAGAGGTAGATTAATAGTGCCCAAAACTATACCAGGAAAAATAAGGAAAGCACACAGGACATTAATCCACTACGCACCAGCATCGATAATGCAGCGTCTATTCAGTGCGTTGCCAGCTCATCTGAGGAATATATCAGGAGTGAGCGTAGATGTGTTTAAGAATAAGCTCGACAAATATCTAAGCTGCATCCCAGACCATCCAAGATTGGAAGATGCAAAATATACCGGAAGATGTACTAGCAACTCTCTGGTAGACATTAGAGGTGCCTCACACTGAGGGACGTGGGGCAACCCGAACAAGATGTAAGGTCTGTAAGGTAAGGTCTCTCTCTCTCTCTCTCTCTCTCTCTCTCTCTCTCTCTCTCTCTCTGTCTGCGTTTGTGCGCCAGCGACGATGGAAAACGACAAACGAAGATGAAGGAATGCCTCATTAACTGCAATGCTTATCTAAACTACCCTCAAAGGATTCACCCAGGTTCACTGAAGATCCTCTGAAGTACCATAAAAGGATGCCGGCCGATCGGGCAATCTAGAAACGGTAGATTAAGTTCCAAGGAGTCAGCCAATTAGAAATCGCCGGTTAAAGGGTACTTCAAAGTGGTGTCTTGGTATTAGCCTGATTGAGAGCCTTCTGGGACTTATTTTTCTGTGCCTTTTATTTTGGGGTTGGGGGAATGTGTGTCCAGTTTACAATTGAGTGCTGTAGCCCTAACAGAGTAGACAGAAAGCTGTGGACGACAAAGGATTTAAAAGTTGTTGACAGGAGGACTTCTAAAGGATGTCATAGTAAGGCCTAAAGAAGATACAAGCTCCAGAGGGTTTTAGGCAGACAGGTTCTCGAAGGTCACTAACAGAAGGTCGTGTGTGTGTGTGTGTTTTTTTTTTTTTTTTTTTTTTTTTTTTTTTTGACAGGAGGATGTGAAGGTTGTTCTTCGGTCGCAGGACTTTAAGACTGTCTTAGACAAGTCATAAAGGTTAAAGTTAAGGTTTGGAGGTTTATTATGGCCTATTATTATTATTATTATTATTATTATTATTATTATTATTATTATTATTATTATTATTATTATTATTATTATTATTATTATCCAGTAGATAAAACCTACTCATATGGAACAAGCCCACATGGGGCCATTGACTTGAGATTCAAGCCTCCAAAGAATATGGTGTTCATTAGGAATATTGAAGAGGAATAAGGGGAAAATACATAAAGAAGAGGTCTAACTTATTAAAAAAGAAAACAAAATTAAGTAAATAAAAAGATGAAAATGTATTAAAATGCGAGAAGAATAGTATTAGGGCAGTGATGCATTGCATTATCGCTTGAAATTCTCAATTTCCAACTGCTCGACTGCAGTTGAAACTTGCAGTTGGCTTAGACCGAAGATCTTGAAAGGATACAAACAGGAGGCCCTGGAGGACTGTGCTGAAATGCCAAGAAGACTGAAGAGGGGATTAAACGGAGTGTGAACAAAATTATTTTAAAGTTGCTTGCAGGAGGTATTGGAGAGCTAAGACAGACGGCTGTGAGGGAGAAAGGTATAAATAGCTAGAATTGGTGTAGGCAGGTTTTAAATGATTTTTTATGGTGAAAGACAATAGATTGAGTGATATGGACAGGAAGTTGTAGGGAGAATGCATCGGAGAACTTAGCAGACAGCTTTGAGGGGGAAAGTCGTCATGACTGTAATCAGCGTAGGCAGAAGCTTCTCAAGACTTATCGGTTGTAGACAATAGAATTTAAATGTTTTGAACAGAAGGATGTGGAGGGTATAAAAAGAAAGTAATGAAAGATGATTACATTAGGCCTTGGAAGTTTAGACAGAACCCCTTTAAAGTCGAAGTCAGAAGGACCTGAAAAACCTAGAAATAAGCTTCTGGTGGGTCAGGTAGAAGGCATGGGAGAGTCACACTGTCTTGGATAAAGTCAGGAGGATTTGATGGGCCTAAGCAAGACCTAAATTTCATAGTTTTTTTTTTTTTTTTTTTTTTTTTTTTTTTTTTTTTAAAGAAATTTGGGATGGTCAGGTACAGACACATAAGACATGAAAAGTGTAAACTCATGGCTCTGGAGGGTGGGAACAACATACGCATGTGGTGGCTTAAACAGTCCTCGAGGGCCTAGACAGAATGTATTGAAAAATATGGACAAAAGGCATAGGGTGGTTTAAATAAAAACCATAGAAGAATACAGACAGAATACCTGAAAAATGAAAACAGCAGGCCATGGGGGGGTCTTGGACAGAGGGCTTCGGAGGGCGAGTACAGAAGCCTTTACAGAGCATAGAAAGGAGACCTTAAATAACTTTAAGAAAATATTGTCGAAGCCGTATTTTATGTCCTTGGTGTCACGACACCAAGGAACATTAAATCAGTCAATCACTCAGTCATTTAATCAATTTTTGCTCGCACTGGATGTGAATGATGACCCTGAAAAGAGAGGAGAGATCGGAATTGATCCTAAAAGGTTTTTTTACTCTTATGAAAGTACATTCTCTGAGGAGTTGTATTGTTGCTGATATTTTCTTTATTCTTCATATTCTTCGCTGTACAAATCCGACATTTTTGAAAACTAACCAGGGAAACTCGTAACAACATGACTGTGATGGTGCAACGAAGGTACCGAAGCGCCACCTGCACCCGCTAGTTCATTGGGTTTATTATCATTATTATTATTAAAGAAAGAATTTTAACCAAACCTGGATAAATTTCTTCCTTCCAAATTTTCCATAACATCCTGAGGATATTGTGCAGTTAGAACCCCAAATGTTGAAGCGAAGATGCAGTACGCTACTGCCCTAAGTAGTTCACCTTGTATTTTAATCATTTATTTAAATTTTTATCTGTTTATTCATTACTTTATTAATTTATCATTTTTTATCTTCTAGTCATTGATCTTTTCTTTCTGTATTTCTTATTACCTTCTGTAATTAATTTTCAAATGAACACCATATTCTTTGGACGATCGAATTTCAAGTCAGTGGACCCTGTAAGCTTGTTGCATATAAATAGGGGTTTATCTTCTGAATAATAATAATAATAATAATACATTATTATAAGGTATGGCTACTTCAGAAGCGTTACACTTATAGAGATTCTTCTCTACAAGTGTAACGCTGCTGAAGTAGCCATTACTTTTATTACAGTATGCTTCAGAGAGGGTCTGCTTCCTAAGTACAATAATAATAATAATAGTAATATAATAATAATAATAATAATAAAATAATAAATGTAATCTAAATTAATATAATGATAATTAAGGAGATGCAAAAGTTGATTAGGATAAAAGTGTTGTTATTAGAATTTATTAAATAGTTTTGTAATGATAATAATTGACTTTATTTCAGAATATGGTCATGGATGTTTTTATTTATTTATTAATTATATTTTATTCAGCATTAGAATAACGTCGAAATTATGATTATAAATGAAGTACGCCCCACTGAGGCAAATGCCGTCCGTGTCAAAGGTTTCATGGATGTTGCTGTAATTATTCAATTTGCTGGGACTTCAATTTTAAACGTTTATTTGATGGGATAATTTGGGTAGAAATTCAGATATAATTTTAGCTCTGAAAACTTGTATGAGTTTGAATGTTTGTGTGGATATATATAATATATATATATATATATATATAATATATATATATATATATATATTATATATATATATATATGTATATATATATTATTATATAATATATATATATATATATATATATTTATATGTATGTATGTGATGTATGTATAACTGAATCACGAAAGTTTGAAACGTGATGAATCCATAAATAAAGGTATAAGCCACGAAGGAAAGATAAACAACGGAGTTTCTGCAAGATCTTTCGACTCAACGTCCTTTACTCAGCAGACAAACTGACTTACATGAGAAATTGAGGGTAGAGGAAGGACGTATAAGTGACAGATAGGGATTATAAGGAGATTAGTACCTAGAACACAACACACTTGGAGAATGAGTAACCTTTCCAAACAAGCATAAACATGGGTACCCTCAATTTTTCATGTAAGTCGAAAGATCTTGCAGAAACTTCGTTGTTTATCTTTCCTTCGTGGCTTATACCTTTATATATATATATATATATATATATATATATATATATATATATATATATATATATATATATATATATTTAAAAGTATGTATAACTGTATCACGAAGATATGGAACGTGATGAATATATTGAATATATATAAGAATAAAGGCAAATCCCACGAAAGAGAAGTGAAACAGCGGAGTGGTTGCTAGGCCTTTTGACACACGGTCTTTTACAGACTGCTAGTAAAGTACCGTCTGTCGAAAGGCCTAGCAACCATTCTGTTGCATCACTTTTACATAGGTATATATTTATTTATGTATGGACACACTCACACAAATTCACACACACATATATATATATGTGTGTGTGTGTGTTAAAACGACTGTATATGCAAATATAATTAGAAACAGAGAGAGAGAGAGATCACAAATCAGTTTTATTCGGGAAAGACTTAACTGAATGAGTTTTATGATCCGAGAAAAGACCCGGCGAATAAATTGGTTTTATGTAAATAACGTTTATTTATTGCTCTCCCCCTCCAAATCTTACATTTCCTTCATCTCCGGAGAGTCACGGTCTTACTATATGCGGAAGATTGTGCCTTTTATATACAAGACTCGCTTTCGAAACGTCTTGGATCTTGCAGATTCAGATGTCATGAATTGTTGACTGATATAGGACGAGTCTGATACTCCGCTGTCTTCAAACTTGCATTACTATACATTGGCTTAAATATATTAGACTTGTTTTGTTGTATTTGTTATGGTTTCGTACCCTGTACGGTATTATACTCACTTTTAAGCCCCTTTAATGGAAATGGTTTGACTTGAGGAAATGCCTCTAGCTTGTAAAATATGTCAATTCTTCAGTCTGGTGCAAAGAGTGGTTACAATTTGAATAACTCCGTTTTAAACCTGTAAGACTGACAAATCTATTATAAGAGAATTAATTAAGTTACTCTGATATCCCCTTGGACTTACGATCCGTATGATCTCACAAGTTGTCACCAAAGGTCTGTTGTAAGTACCTCAGCGAGGTGAAAGTGACTACTACTCCTTTGCCTTTGTGTACCTTAGTGCAGGTTGTGCGTTTATATAGCGTCTTATTTTGTGAAGGATTAATGTGGTTTGGTTTTGTGTATTTATTTTTTATTGTATTGATGCGACTATTTTTAATCGTTCAGTTTGCTTTTTATTATATTTTGCTTAGGAGAATATGAATAATTCATTTTGAAAAGGAACCATTAATCTGCTTGTTGGTGTATGCCCCCCCCTCCCCGTTTTTTTTTTTTTTTTTTTTTTTTTTTTTTTTTTTTTTTTTTTTTTTTTTTTTTTTTTTTTTTTTTTTTTTTTTTTTTTTTTTTTTTTTTTTAATCCTTATTTCCCAGTTTTACTTCTTGTTCATGTTTATTTCAGTTTCTCCCTTACTGACTTTTGGTTTTTAATCCACAGCGTCCCCTTTTAATCGATATTGTCTGTTCATCGAAAGAACTTTTAGCACTCGGTGTCTCTTTTATAATCCATGTTTCATTATTAACGCTGCGTTCGATGCCTTTTGCTGAAGAGATGCTGGAATTGAGTTTTAATTCAGCTTCATTTGTATCACATGAATTAATTTTAGATAAAAGCAGATTTTTTTTTTGGGGGGGGGTTCCATGTTGAGTGTCATTTTTGTTGCTGACGAAGTGCTTCGTTATGTATGTATGTATGTATGTATGTATGTATGTATGTATGTATGTATATAAGTATGTATGTATGTGTGTATGTATCTACAGTAATCATCCTTATTAGCAGTTCTGATATAGGTTCTTTTCGCCTTCCAACAAGTTCAGCACACGATGGATATTGTGGGGACACGCCTAGTCCATCACCATGCAATGAATGATTTTTCTATCCTAGTCTCCTTGTCCCTGCAAATTGCATCTGGTCTTCATGTAGCATATTTGCTGCTCTCATTCACTGTTATTCTAATCAGTACTAATAGTTCGGGACACTAATGGCTCGTGTCTCAAGTCGCCGAAAGAGCTCATTGAAGGGTTGTGGATCCATCGATGGGTGGAAATGCACTGCTAATTGACATAGGAGCTTTCTACTTTGAGGCGGTAGAATTATGGATTCCTCGTGACTTTGCGGAGTTAGAATAATTGCTAGGTGACCACTTTCGAAAGATAGAAAATTACCAGGTCCCACTTTACAGAGTTAGAAAATTATTAGGTGCCCACTTTACGGAGTTATAGAAAATGACTAGGTGCCCAGTTTACGGAGATAGAAAATGACTAGGTGCCCACTTTAAGGAGATAGAAAATGACTAGGTGCCCAGTTTACAGAGATAGAAAATTACTAGGTGCCCACTTTACGGCGGTAGAAAATTACTAGGTGCCAGCTTTACAGAGATAGACATTTACTAGGTGCCCACTTTACAGAGATAGAAAATTATTAGGTGCCCACTTTACAGAGATAAACAATTACTAGGTGCGTAAGGTCATATGGTTTGCTCAGCCTTTATTTTTTTTGTCTACACACGGAAGTGACCTCCCAAAAATCTTCACGTTAATGATGTACCCTCAGAATACAGGTTAACCAGGACTCCTATGCCTTTGCTGTGTTTGAATATATAATATTGATATCCTAACTGAGAGATGTGTATTTCTGGTGATAGAAATTCCCTCTCGACGTGGTTCGGAAGTCACGTAAAGCCGTTGGTCCCGTTGCTGAATAACCACTGGTTCTATGCAACGTCAAAAAGCACCATACAAAATAACTGGTGTATTTTGTTATTGTGGTATCAATTATTGGTAATAACACATCGCTATTTTTTTTTATTTTTTGTGTGTGTATCCGCAAAAGCTTGATTTGTTTTTTGTACGCTCTACTACACGCGTGTAATGGCATTTGATGTCATGCATGAACCTGCAGCCCATTTTGGCAAATATTCATAGGAGATGGGGCCTCATATAATTTGCATACGAAACACGTTTGCTTGGATGTGTTAGTATCCAGTGATTATCTAAATATGATTTTCATACTTGATTTCGAAGAAGGTTTTTGTGTATTTACGTTCAAACAACATCATGCTGTCATTTCTTATGTTTTTGTATTCATATATCTCATGTTTACCAGTGTTGTTGTATTTCTAATTCCCTGCAGTGTTGTTATGTTATAATTTCAGTGTTCTTCGGTGTGCTATGATTTCATAATTTTCATCTGTTGTGTTTTGATTTTGTGTGTCTTGGCGATGCCTTTATTGGGTTGCAATGTCATTTTTTAGTTTTCTTGTTAAAGATAACTATTGAGTTGGCTTTGTCTGTCCGTCCGCACTTTTTCCGTGCGCTTTCACATGTTAAAAACTACTGAGTCTAGAGGACTGTAAAAACTACTGAGGCTAGAGGGCTGCAAATTGGTATGTTGATCATCCACCCTCCAATCATCAGACATACCAAATTGCAGCCCTCTGGCTTCAGTAGTTTTTATTTTAGTTACGCTTAAAGTTAGTTATAATCGTAAGTGTGGAAACGGTGTAGGACAGACCTCCATTGTACGGACGTTCATTTCGATTTAGAAGAAAACGGTGATGGAAAGACAGTGTTTTTTTTATTGTTTGTGTTTGTGTACTTTTGCATGAATGGTTATAATTGCGTTTGTGTGGTTAATGTTCTGGAACTTTGACTGCACAGCGGGACCATCCATGATCCAGAAATGAAAGTGTGAATGTGACATATATATATATATATATATATATATATATATATATATATATATATATATATAAATCTATATATATATATGAGTGGGTGTACGTACAGACATACAATATATGTTTTCCTGCTTAGGCAAAAAAAAATGATAGTTAGAAAAGTTCATATCAACAAGAATTTCGTTTTGCAATTTAGAGTTTGGAAGAGAGAGAGAGAGAGAGAGAGAGAGAGAGAGAGAGAGAGAGAGGAGAGAGAGGAGAGAGATTGCGTCTTGATCATCTCACGAGATGTAAAAGATTAGGGTGTTTTTTTTGAAAGTTAAAGAACTGGAAAGGCGCTCTTATTGGCACAAGTAACATTTTTAAATTTATTTAATTATTATTATTTTTTTTTTTTTTTTTTTTGCTTTGTTTCTTTTCTGCCTTCGCTCGGATTTCAAGGCTCCTGGAGACAGGATTTTAGTCTGGTTTTACTGTGAGGAATGTCTTCATTTGGGCTATTGATGCCACGGAAGGATGGTGATATTATATATATATATATATATATATATATATATATATAATTATATTATATATATATGTGTGTGTGTGTGTGTGTGTGTGTGTGTGTGTGTGGTTGTGTGTGTGTGCGTGTGTGTGCATATATGCACGTACTTCCTTAGTAAAGTTACTTATATTTCATTAGAGAAATAAAACGATATCTCTTACGTATTTGTAAGTGTGGATGTTCAACATTAGTTATTGCTTTCGAGTAACCTTCTTGTGATGTTTATATCAATAACATTTTGCTAGTAAATAGATAAGAAATACTAATTCCATATCATAATTTAACTCTGTAACGCGATTCCTAGTTTGATATGGTTTTTATTTAATCTTTTAGGTGCACTTAATGTTGTGACCATACACCATTGATGAAAAGAGAATATACTAAATTGAAACTTGTGAAGTGGAAACGAGATTGAGTCTGTGTGTGATTTATGTGCTTGTGTTTGTATGTGTGTATATGTGTGTGCCTGTGCGTCTGTACGTGAGAGAGAGAGAGAGAGAGAGAGAAGAGAGAGAGAGAGAGAGAGAGAGAGAGTTCCTCCAGCATTTATTCATGAATGAATGAAAATTGAGATAAATTTATATTGAAATTTACTTACTTATGTGAAGTTCTCTTAGTATACACTAGAGAGAGAGAGAGAGAGAGAGAGAGAGAGAGAGAGAGTTCCTCTATCATTTATTCATGAATGAATGAAAATTGAGATAAATGTATATTGAAATTTACAAGTTAAGTTCTCGTAGTACATGACAGAGAGAGAGAGAGAGAGAGAGAGAGAGAGAGAGAGAGAGAGAGAGAGAGAGATTCTTCTATCGTTTATTTATGAATGAATGAAAGTTGAGATAAATTTATATTGAAATTTACTTTAAGTGAAGTTCTTGTAGTACATGAGAGAGAGAGAGAGAGAGAGAGAGAGAGAGAGAGAGAGAGAGAGAGAGAGCACCAAAATGAATCCGAACTTTTCTGTCGGAATTTTCCTTAACATTATATTGCCCAAGTCGCCCATCTTAAAAGGATCCAAAACGGATTGCAGGAAGCCATGTTCCCGACAGGTGGGGAAGAGAAAGGAATGGAAAGGGTGGAAGAGAGTGGGTGGGGGGTGGGTGGGGGGGGGGGGCTTTTTCGTCGTCGAGGGGAGGGGGTAGGAGGGTGAGGGAGGTAGTGCCCACTGTCTAATGGGAAGGGAGAGGGATGGAAAAAGCCTGAAAGTCGAAGGAAGACATTTTTTGACTAAAGGAGAAAAGACCAGATTAAACAAAAGACCTTCCTCCTTCTCCTCCTCCTCCACCCACTTCCTCCTCCTCCTCGCCCCTCCCCTCCACCACCTAACCCCACCCCCACCCCACCCTCCCTCCCTTACGCCGGAGGTGCTAAATAAAAATTTGGGAGCCGCCTAGACCTCTTTGACTATGAGGAAAGGCCTGGGAGTTCGAGCTCTATCTTCCCTTTTCTTTGCTCATATGCGCGCGCGCATATACATGCACACATTATAATATATATATATATATATATATATATATATATATATATATATATATATATATTTATGTATAATTGTGTGTGCGTGTGTGTGTAGATGGGTGTAAAGTTAATGACGTTTTGCCCCGTTGCATATTAGTGTAATTAAGATATTAGCAATCTTACTATAATGGGCGTTATGTCTGTCCGTCCGTTCTGTCAGTCAATCACAGCCAAACGGCATGGCCGATGGGCATGAAACTTGGCAGGATTATAGTTGGGGACCCCTAAGATGGTTTATAATGGGGTGTCGTCCAACCTCCACCCCACCCCCACCCCCCAAATGGTCCCCTTTCAAGGGACGAGTGGAAATGCTAGTAATGGGATTGTATATATTCACATGTAACTGACGCATGCGTTCATATGTACAGGAAAGTTATGAGGACGCTTTCCCACAAAAAGGTAACGCGGGATTTTATGAAGTATTCACAACGACAGGAGGAGGTGGGAGCTGCAGATATATTCTGAATTCTCTCACAATTCCAGCGAGATCATTCGAGATGGCGAGATTTATGTCATATATAAGCGAACAGCAGTCGATTAGGACGGTCGCCAAGAGATGTTAAAATACATGGCATGGAAAATACAAGCGGATATCTTGATGGAGAGAGAGAGAGAGAGAGAGAGAGAGAGAGAGAGAGAGAGAGAGAGAGTTCCTCCAACATTTCTTCATGAATGAATGAAATGTGAGGTAAATTGAAATTTACTTATTAAAAAAGTCTAGTTCTGTACATGAGAGAGACCGAGATAGAGGAGAAGAGAGAGAGAGAGAGAGAGAGAGAGAGAGAGAGATTGGTGATAAAGTATAAGATGATTCATTCACAGCGCAATGCACCAGTAGTGCATTTCTACAGGAGCATATGTGTCTGTATATATATATATATATATATATATATATATATATATATATATATATTTATTTTTATTTATTTATTTATATATATAATGTGTATATATTGTGTGTGCGTCTGTGTATATATAATTTACGGCTTTATAATGGCATTGGCAGTTCTATGATATTTTCCACAAGTAAGGAAACTAACGTATGGGAAACTTACGAAAGAAGGAATAGACACAGTCGACCACGGAAGTAAAATTCACAAAGACTGGCAGTCGGGATAAAGAGTAATATCCACGAGAGAAGATTGGAAAGCAACAGAGGGGGATAAAGTGATAAGAGGGGAGGGGGAGGGGGAGGGGGAGGGGAGACTTTGATCGGGAAAGACGGCAAGTGAGGAGAGAGACCTGGGAATTGATGGAGGAAACGAAGTAAGGAATAATATTGGAAATGGGGAAAAAGGAAATTTTGGGAATTAAAGCTAATTTTTTTTTGTGAGGGGAGGGGCGGCTGTTGTTGGTGAGAAAAGAAATGCAAGAAATATGAAGGAATTCTTAGGAATCACTGGTTTATTTTGGTGGTGGGTTTGCAAGATGTGTAAACGAGTATTATTATTATTATTATTATTATTATTATTATTATTATTATTATTATTATTATTATTATTATTTTGAAAGCAGACCCTCTCTCAAACATATTCTGTTAAAAAGAAAGGCTGTGTTTAGCGAAATAATTTTATATGATAACTTTTCTATTCTTCTTATGAATCGCTTTTCTGACTCAGTAATATTATATTCAATAACTGGCCCATATTCATATTGGTATTTAATAGATAGGATGCGGCGATGCTTTTTTATTTTTTGTTTGAAAACCAGGGATTCTGGTGGTTGGTATATCCAGAGTCCGTGTTCGTGCAGGGTTCGTCAACTTTTAGACTGGTATATTATTATTATTATTATTATTATTATTGTTATTATTAATTATTATTATTATTATTATTATTATTATTATTATTATTGTTATTATTATTATTATTATTGTTATTATTATTATTATTATTATTATTATTATTATTATTATTATTATTATTATTATTATTATTATTATTGGAGAAACAAATCCACAGTTATGTAAATGTACATATATTTAAGTTTAAAAAAAATATGTACATTTACATAACTGTGGATTTGTTTCTCCATTTGAAGACTCGTGCTACTATGAGGATTTTTTAATTATTATTATTATTATTATTATTATTATTATTATTATTATTATTATTATTGAGAATAGCAATGACCTACAAAGCAAGTTTCCGCAGAACAACCCCCATATGTAAAGAAGAGAAAAATGGAGAGAAGATAAAAACTTCGTTGCATGCCAGACAAATAAATACGTACATGAACAACACTACATCTGGTCTGGTCCCTTAAATCAAGTTTATTATGTGCTATTTATTATTTAATCATGGAAGAGTTTGCATTATTTATGAAGCGCCGCGTGGTACTGATCATGATACAGAGCCAAAAAATAACTGTGACATCTGGGTAAGGAACAAGTGCCATTGGAATAATAGGGTGTCAATTGAAGTGGGGAAGATATCTGATCCTTCACTTGAAGGAAGGATTTGAGGAGAATCTAGGCTACTGATGAGCTTCTGTGATAATCCATTGGATTTTTGGTCAAAACGGTAGGAAGAGACTCCTTTTAGATACTGCAACAAATACGTTGATAAGACTTCATCCTTTCCATGAGTTTAGCTGGTCCACCGGTATAGTGGTTAGTGTCGTGGTATGCCACTCAGATGTCGCGGGTTTGCGTCTCCCCCAGGGCGACGGAAAATCGTTGGCTCTGTATCATGATCAGTTACTGTTGCAGTGTGGGGTCTGTGGGATGTTGAAACCGACGTTCTTTGGAAGCTTGAATTTCAAGTCATTGGCCTTTTTGGTGTGCTTATTCCATGTGAGTAGGTTTGATCAACTGAAATAATACTAATAATAATAATAGGATTAAAGGTATCTCTGAAGAAAACTACTACAAATGCGACACTTGAACAGAGCTTGCGTAATAAAGAAAACGTGTTTTTATTATTTCATCAGTTGAAATAAGAGCAAAAGCAATTGGGGAATAAATAATTTAATTGAAAAAATATCATCTTTAATACCGGGTATTTAAGGCAGCAGCTTTGAGTTAATAAAAAACGAGTATACAGATTAAACACCAATGTTGGTTTATGTTTTTTTTTATAAAATCATGGTAAAGGTTCTCTCTGAGACTATGCATTCCGTAATAAAGCAGATCAGCTTCCAGAAAGTATTACCATTACAGTGTAGATCAGCCCAGTTTTTTTTTTGGAGCATCAGCTCAGCTGTTGTTTGTCGGAGAGGGGCGAGTTTAAAGCTACTTAGCCCATAATCCCTCGCCTAACTTGGGAGTTCGCCAACTACTGCCACGAATCCCGATTGTTTACCTTACAAGCTTATCACTTTGCTGTCATGAAACCAAACAAATCAACAGATTTGACTTTTATGTGTCTGTTGTTTATCTGCAACTTTAAAATTGATGTTTTTCCGTATATGGATATTCTATTTGTTTAAAGCATCATTCTGACTGGAACTGATATTTTGAAGTTACTTCGTATAGAATAATGGAGCTACGATGCACACCGTTGGTCAAGATGACCCAAGTTATATGAGGAATCGTCTTCCGTGTCATTCCGAACAAGGAGGAAGTAGATTTTGAAATGTAATAGATCAATTAGAGTGGGGTAGAGGCATAGTAAAGAAAACGCGTTGTAGCCTATTGTCCACACATAAGAAAAACAAGTAAAAATGCGGTTCTTAGGCACAGCGGAGTTTTCTATACAGTGTACCATACTGTATGAAACTTTCAACAACGGCCCATGAAACTTTTAGCCACAGCCCAGTGGTGGCCAGCATTGTTTGCACCTATAGCGGTGCCAAACATACGACCATGGCTAACTTTAACCTTCAATAAAACAAGGCGTGGTCCGACCTCCTGCTTACTTGGGATGCATGCAAGATTTTACCCTCCCGCATAAGTTGTTAACATTATATTCCTAACTTTTAACGTAAATTAAAACGCGCTAAAATCTATGGTCAAATAGAGCCTTGTTTCACAAACAAAAATTAAAATGAAATTGGTATAATATATTAGAAATAATGTTTCTGTGCTGTTTAACATGCACATTGTTTATTTTTTCTTCATTTTCATTCCAATAGATAAATCATAAATAAATTTTTTTTCATTTTCATTCCAATAGATAAATCATAAATATATTTTTTTTCATTTTCATTCCAATAGATAAATCATAAATATTCTATCCTAAAATTCCTGCATCTTTAACTCAACGTGAAACACCATTTTCAGGCCTTTTTTAGGCTCTTGCATTGACCTTTCCTAACCCCCAACAACAACAACAACAACAAAATAGTTTGTAAGCTTACTCCCCGAGTAAGCTATAAAAACTACTGAGGCTAGAGGGCTGCAATTTGTTATGTTTGATGGCTGGAGGATGGATGATCAACATACCAGTTTACAGCCTTTTAGCCTCAGTAGTAGGTTTTAAGATCTGAGTGGCGGCAGACTAAGGCTTGTCAATGGATTTCTTTTGCAGAAAACTGGAAAATTGATATGTCCAATGGTAGTTATTATTTACAATGATGCGCTTTTTCAAACTCATGTACTCGTATGGAGTTTACTTAGCATGGTCACATTCCTGTTCATATGTTTTTGTAAGAAAGTAATTCATTTATAAACTGAACTTGTATATGATATATAATATATATATGTTATATATATATATATAGTATATATATATATATATATGTAAGTGTTTACATAATAAAAATATGGAATGTTTAGTCCATATATATAAAAGATTGCTCGCAGGAATGTGATCAGACTAGAGACGCTAAAGATGACGTATACAATAAGTATGTAGGCTAAGATGACATGCCGTCACTGTAGTCATTCAATGTTTATAAACATTAGTCCAAGCTCCCTCTGCTTGAGACAACTACCGCCTACGTGATCTGTAGCGTGTCTCATTTGATTGTGTGTTCGTATGAAAGACTATGTCATTGTATGTATGTTCATATGTTCGAACTACTGTCTGTTCCTTCAATAACTTGTAACGGAGATGGTAGACAAGCAGAACAGAGTTAGTGATCGTCATTAGAAGACCTGTACCTCTTTACCTAAGCTTTAATCATGTAGAGGAATAGGATAGCCATCATCATTGGCAGAAGCGATCAAGCTATCGTTATTAGAAGACTTGTACAATCATACCTGATCTTCACCATGTAAAACTTCAGAAGAAATTATATCTATTTTTATACTTAGTGTTTTCTACAAGAACCTCACCGAACCATGAGTTTAACACATCGTCGTAAAGATAATACCGACTTCGTAAGTGATCTACAAAACCCCAGACACTCCATTGAAGATGGAAGTGCAATACCAACCGACTTAGCGTATAGATTATCGCTAGTCTAACATTACTCATAGGGCGCCTTATCATACAAGGCACAAGCCCAATAATATTTGGTGGCCAGCTACCAGAAGAACTCTACAACGTCCTACGAAGAAAAACCAGAATAATAAATCATGTATCATAAGAAGTCAACGACGACGGAAGCAGCAGATTCTTCAAGCAACCTAGTATCATCGTTAGTGAGCGACTTCAGAAAACAATAAAAGAAACTCTTCAACGACGACGAAAGCAAGAGATTCTTCAAGCAACTTAGTATCATTGTTTAGTGAATAACTTCAACGAAACAAAACCGACGTGTCTTTTTCATACGACAACGCAAGCTTCGTCTCTCATTAGGAATCATTCAAGAAAACATCGTTAGTGAGCGTTTCCGGCACTCCAAGGAAACAAACCAAACGCGGTCTGCAGCATCGGATCTTTCAAGGGTCGAATCATCGAAACAACGTGCACGGGGGAAACTGAAGCCAAACAGGTTATCCGCTAAATATAGAGAAGGAGGACCAAGGCCGTGTGTCGTTATCGGAACACCGTGACTTCAAAAGCAAGCTAAGTACAATTTTTTATTCATTTGGAGTAACTTTGAGTGTTTCCTTTGCAGTCGAATTTCGTTATTTCCTGTGGCTGAAGTTACGAGACATTCTTAATCTTACTTTTTTACAGAAATTATCTACATCATTGAGATTTCGCTACTGCGAGTTTTTTATCTTTGAGTGTCTGTTTCCAGAAGTTCTACTGAAATATCATAATCATATACTATGTTAATTTTATCATTTTGGGTGATATTAATCCCTTACGTAACAATCATATTAAACAGTGAATATGCGTTTACGCAGTGGACGTCTGTATTTATACAGATGCATGGATAGGGTCGTTAAGCACCGTAGTGATTAGAAAACACACAAAAAACAAGTGGAACACCCGTACAAATCTATATAAATTAGAGGGTAACACTATTTCGGGTCATGACAATAAATGCTCCTTTTGCAAAGTCCCGATCGCAGTTTTAGCCTTGAGTTTTCCTTTTGATTATATAAAATATCGAACCTCAATGACTCAACTCAACTTTAAAAAATATGGCTGGATTGCAAGGAATAACATGTCTGTAAAAAACTTTCATCAGGCTAAATGCGCTGACCAGGATCCCTCACTATTTCAAATTTTAGCAAAGAATGAAGTACAAACAGTTAATATTGTATGCCAGTGTGATAACTGTCTTATTAGTAATCGCTCAGTTCCTAATAGTTTGTCCATTCATTGCTTTATACGTAACCAGCAACATAATGCTAAAAACACACAATATGTTGCCGATGGTAATAAAGAGAAGGATCCTAATTATTACAAAAAGAAATAGAAAACATAGCCCGTTCAGAATCAAACAAGCAAAACTCGGTGACTGTGTCACCTAGTCAAGCGGTCAAGGTTAGTTAAATCTGCGAGTTCAAAGCAAAGCAAATTCCACACAATAAGCGACTCTAGCAGAGTGGGGAAAAGCGATACCGATATCTTTTTGAATTAAAAAAAGGATTTTTCCTATGAAACACACGACCGTATAAAGTAATCAGAGCAGGTTTTCGTTTCTTTTTAATACATAAGTTATAATAAATACTGGTGGATTAAACCCGACTGTACGCGCCGTAAAAATTATTAGAATCTTATTTATTCCTTTAGTACAATTAATTACCAGTATTTACGGACTCACGTCTGTTGTTCGAACTTCCCTAATGAGAAGTCCGGATAAGCGAGCGTTTACAGATACCTCTATAGTTATACACTTGATCTGTATCTAGTGTAATTGTAAGATTCATCTAGGGGTATACAAAATATTATCTTACATCCTGCAAAATAAGGCGTGTTTATCAAAAGGAAAATCCTATAAACCTTCAAACATATTAAAATCCGTTTGAACAAAATGAGACAGTTAATCAAATAATAACTTCTATAAATGGAACTATACATTTGTTCTCATAAATCGTAACATTGTTCAAATGACCAACAGAATTCTCCCACAACCGCAGTCGCACTTTGCACGCAAAATCTCGAGAAGCATGCACCCTCGAATGCCTTAGTGCGTGTAAAGACTTTGCTGGAAATGAAATTTTAATCCTTCCCGACACTCTGAAATATAACGATTTCCGCGAACAAAGCCCTAAAAGTATACATATCGTGGATACAGAAGTTATAAATATCGCATTTTTTTTTTTATTGTTGCTAATTTTTAATCACGCCCAACCAGTCGTGGATGAATCTCTCTGATAAATCTATCTAAAGTAATATCCGTAAAGTCATTCAAGCGAGTTGATTCAGCAGATTTTTTTTTTATCTTTCACCTTGAATACCAGGGAAGTTTCTCCACTACGAGTGATCTCTGGGAGAAAAACGGATGTCATTGAAAACAAAATACGGTTCTAAGGACAAACATAAAGCTATATACGTACCTTCGTGTAGAACCCCAATGAAATTTCAAAAATAGAAAATAAATGACGAAGTTGAAAAATGTTAGTAATAGGAGTCATTAGGAAATCAAATAGCCATATAATTTTTCCCTCAAACGTCATGTCATAAAGATCGGACTTGGCGTATCTGCGTAGATTCTGTCGCTTAAACAAGGAAACGACTTCCGATAGTTTTCCAGTGCGATGTACCGACGACATCTTATCTCTGTTAGGTTAGAATAAATTTTTTTCACCAACTTGGACTTACTTTAAAAGCTTTTACCAGATACCATTACCTAAGTGATTGACCTCATACTCCGTTTTCAGCACACTCAGGGGACATTATCAATTTTTTACGTATGCCTCCGGCTTACGTGCGCCCCAATTACAATATAGTGTTTGGAGACTTTTAGGGATAACCTACATGCCTATATGGATGATCTTGTAATCTTTTCTAATACCTTAGAAGTACATTCACATAAAGTAGAGCTAGTGCTACAGAGACAAAGACAAATAATCTCAGAGTAAAATATCTAAATGTGAGTTTTTTAAAACCGAACATGTTTTATCTAGGTTTTATGTGTCTGGTCAAGGTCTTAAAAGTAGTCCATGGTAAGGTGTCGGCTATTCATAACTTTCCGGTACTTATTAACGTAAAGGGGATACCAGCACTTTTGCGCTGTAGTGGGTATTACAATCGTATTGTAAATATGTAAACTCTTCAATGATGACAGCTCCTTTAACAGATCTTACGAAGAAGAGCGTAGATTGATTATGGTCAAAAAGCATCAACAGGCGTTCGATATCTTAAAAGCGGAATAATGCAGCTTACCTAACTTAAAATCCCTGATTTAAAATAAGGAATTTTTTTTATTGCAACAGACGCCCTCAGACCAAGGGTAAGAGGGTACTACTTCAGTAATATGATAAACAGTTTCTTCCCTATAGCTTTTTATTCACGTAAAGCCTAAGCCCTTTTGAAAGTAAATATGCAATAATAGGCAAGGAAGGGCTAGGTATCTTTAACACTAGTACTTTTAAGTTCATAATCTATGGCTATCCTGATAAAGTCCTTACTGAACATGAGTCCTTTACCGAGTTTTTTCAAAGGCTTTAATCACAGTCCAAAAGGAACTCGGTGACAAATGATCATTCAGGTCTTTTGGAGCCAAGATAATATCTACCTGGGAAAGCAATTATCATAGCTGACGCATTATCCCGCAATCCCGCACCATACTGCAAAGAACCATTAATTAGACTAAAAGATATAGAAACATCCGTACCTATTGTTAAAACCGTATCTAAACAAGAAAATTCTTAACCCAAGAGATCGCGAGCATTGAATATCTTGGGTCGGAGCGCAGAACTGTTACAAACTGAACAAAGCAAGCGTCAACAGACATGAACCCAAACAATAAACACTTCGACGGAAAACAGAAGTCAGCAGCAATAAAACACCAAACCTAAACACTTCGAAACAAACAGGGTCAGCGGCTAAAGCAAAAACAATAAACACTTTCCGAGCAGAAACCCTAAAGCCAAAAATATATTTAATTTAAAGTGTATCAGGATAATGTAATCAAATGTAATATTATCTGTAGGTCCGTGACGAGGAAAACCCTCCGAAGACACAGCAGATGAACTAACGACCAGGTAGTAGTAAAATCTCTAACTCCATACCAATCGTCATAAAACTGGTTGCATTCCGTCATCCAGGGTTCCCTCCTTTTTCACAGAAAGCCAAATCACTGTTTTCTGGCCACAAATGCTACAGATATAAAAAGCACATAACTAATCTTGTAACATGTGTCATGAAAACAAGGGTACACTAAAGACACCTGTCAGTTTTAGGGGCCTATCCTGTGCCAAATCAATCCTTGAAAGAATATACGTAGAATTATTAACAGAATTACGAGTCTGACAGAGGGAATAAACACTTCTTAGTGTTAATAGTTCCTTGACACGTTATATAGAATTAATAGCACTAAAAAACAAACACCGCAAATTGAGTGCGTTAGGAATATTTATGAGTGCTAAATCAGTAAATATGGAATTCAACACATAATAATCTGTGACTCGGGTGGTGTAAATCAATAATAATCTCCTTAACACGTTGTGTGAATTCCTTTCCATTAAGAAAACCAATAATATATTTGATCCACCCAGAGTCCAATCGGTTTGGTAGAATAACGGATAATTAAATAGGAAGTGTTCAAGTCTTACGAGTTACAACTCGTGATATTGGATCCGACCGGATTTATAGCGGTTCTCGCGGTTTTAAATACCTTTATCAGTTATATCTTGTATCTATAGAATTAATGCCGCAAGTAGCCTTATACGGTACGCCGCTAGAACACTCCACATATTCAAGCCCAACCATTAATTTATCAAATATTATATAAAAAAATATATAAATAAATAAATATAAAAAAAATAAGATAAATATGGATACAAGTGGAGTCAATATAATACACTCCGTAAGAAGTCGGAAGGGTTACCAAATTATAATAAAAAGGAATTCACGATAAAATCAATAGCAAAAACGTAACCATAGGTTAATTAAATATCTAAATATATATGCGTAAAGATTTGAACTCTAACTTAACGCTTTAGTAATGACAAATAAGCTAAAAGTTCAAACACATATCCAAAATCTACTGACATATGTCTGTCCCGGATGATTTATATTCGTAGTCAATGAAAAAAAATTAAATAAATAAATAAATAAATAAACTAATAATAAATAAAATAAAATAAAAGAGATTTTAAAGTCAGGAAGTCTAGAAGTGAAAATGTTATCTATGGAATAATCCTATATGAATCTATACAGGGCTAATAATAATATATAGAATTTGTATGGAAACCTTTTTCATATAGTTTGAATAAGGAATATTTATTTAACATAATGCCAACATGAAAATAATATATTGTTCAATCTTGGTACTGTCGTTTTTTTTTTCAGACATTCTTCTCATGCGGGTGGAGAATTAAAACACTAAAATATCATTTGAAAATACTAAAAAGTCGTATCTCTTACAGCAAGTAACGTAACTCTTAGCTGGCTGAGAGCAATCTCCTGCCCCCCCCAAGTGACGACGTCATCATTGCCGTATCAGCATTTGTTCCTTTTAACCCTCAATAATCTGCTTACACAGGCTTCATCTGTGTGTCGTCTCTGCTTGCAAAAGCAGATTGACTGGAGAAAGGAATGCTTAGTTCATGAACTTCACATGTGGTTCATAGGTCACATGACGGGCCACATAACATATTCTTATCCGTGTGTGTAATGCAATTAGTTAAGGACTTGTAATCATTTTTAAAATTAATGAACAATATAAGCAAATAGAATTTCTATAACAACAAAATGAATTAATTTTTTTTCTGAACCTCATAGACATTTGGAAGTATCACGATATGAATATGAAATATTTACTTGCAACATTAGCCTATTACAATTCAAGTAAAACATTCATGGGAAAATGTCACATTTTCTTGGAAAACCCAAAGTTTATTTAGAAATTAGTTACATAGTGGGTTTTTTTCGTTGCATCTCCTACCTATTAATAAAGTTTTTAAAAAAAAATTAACCTCAGAGGATGCGCACGAGAAAATTGAATATGAAACTTTTGTTAGGGCACATAGAATCATGATTAATATTCGTCTTTGACCTCTTAGTGGCTGCCGGTGGCAATCTTACAAATAGCTCCATTTTCCACTTCTTTGTCTAGTAACTTACTACCAGTAATATCGAATTTTCTTTGAGATTCGTATTGATATCTATTTATTTTTTATAATTATGGATATTTTTACGAGTCATCATAGACCTGGATAGGTTCACTCATTGTTAATGCCATGGATAAAAAGTTTGTACAGCGGACTCTTCTGAATTCCAAAAATATCAGCGAATTCATGTGGGTTAAGTCTGGTCTAAATGGCTCTCTTCCCTCCCCTGTATTTGGATGCGTCTGAAAATTACTTGCCCTTGTGACAAGTATAATTTCACTTGCAGGCTGATTAATGGAACCTGGTTACAGTATCCTGCAGTATGAGAGTTTCACATCGCAACTTCAAAAAAATCGTTCGTCGCCAGCGGACGACTACAGTCAAGTAACAACCGCCTACAATGTGAAAGGAATTCATGGACTTCTTCGACCCGACACCGTATCTCGTCGTTAATCTCGTTTTCATGCGGAACGCTCCAGCGGCTGTCGGAATTCGACTACAAAAGGGACATACTTCCGACAATTACGACCCGAAGGATATTCAACTCTACTTTGCTGGCGAAGGACTCGTGCTGGGGATGTTTTTTTTATTCATCGCGAACGTAATCGTGTAGCTTAGGATGCAGAGAAATAAGTATTGGAGCGCAAAAAAAATAGAAACGTTTGGACCCGCCCAGGCAAATTTTCCCCTTGTTTTAACCATTGAAAAAGGCCGTTTCAATTGGCTATAGGTGGTTGTCTGGAACTGTGTAATGGACGAAAAGTTGTTCGAACGCTAGTTAAAAGTGTAGTAGTATAACCTCGGTCATGTATCCTATATATATAAAGTATCATGTATCCTATATATAATTGATCATAAATAACAGAATCGAAATATATTTTTTGCGTGTACGCACTAGGAATCTATATATAATTGATCATAAATAACAGAGTCGAAATATATCTTTGCGTGTACGCAATAGGAATCTCTTATATAAATGATCATAAATAGCAGAATCTAAATATATCTTTGCGTGTACGCAATAGGAATCTATTTAAAGTGCACATATATTAATCATAATTATATGAATCCATATACATATGTATAAACAAATCAGGTAGCCTCTAATCAATATGTTACCTTTTATCTTACCAATATCTGCAGTTATATATGAGTTAGTATATTGATTAATGAATCAGATATGTAACAGTTAGCATAAAAATCAACGAATCAATCAGCATAAACGTTAATAATGTTATCAATTCATATATGAAATTTTTTATCAGTTAAAATATGATTTTTATCATGTTAATCTTCATTCTATGCAATTATCAGAGTACATTAGTATTTTCTGTAGCATAAGTATCTTAAAGAGATGAAGTGAAAAACTGTATCATCCTATATCACGTGATCACTATTATTTACCAATATCATTGTTTTATATTTTATTACTTGAATCAATTCATGTACACAATGAATTTTTATTTACTTATATATATATAAACACATAGTGTCTGTATCACACTCCTATAAGTCAAATGCAAGTCAAGTTTGAGTAATATCAGTAGTTGGTTTTGGTAGCTGACCGAGCTAATGTAAGTGTTTACATAATAAAAATATGGAATGTTAGTCC
>NC_087220.1:42216205-42223705 GCF_015104395.2 Macrobrachium nipponense | reverse complement strand
ACTACAATGACATCTTTAGGCATACCATTCAAAAGAATGAAACTTAATCTTTTCAATGATATGCTTGAAGATGTCATTGTATTGAGTGAAAAAGAAAAATGGTCATTTCGAGTGAAATGGTGGCCAATTGGTCGTTTACCCTATTGTAAGTCATTGACACCGAAATTTCTCGACTTTTTCGTTCCTGAGGTCATGGTATGGGACTGTATACCCGATACACCCGACCATTTGGGAACTCACACCAGGCTGGGCAGTGTGAATGCTATTGTTATATTTTTGGGCACAGAGGGCGCAATAGCCATTGGCATCTTTAGGAAATATTCGGAGGCCATTCGCGGGCCATTACCTCTTCTCCAAAGGGCCCACAGCACCCCAGTAAGCTATTCTTAACCCTGGCACACTTTACTATAGCAGATTCACATCAACCGTGCATCTGAGGTCTAGGCCAGTCCCTTACGACGCTCCTGATGGGCTGTTGATAAGCCAATCACAGGGCTGGAAACTCTCAGTCTCGAGAGAGAGTTCACATAGGGAAGATGTATGTTCCACGTCTCCTGAGGGATACGTCTTTCAAAAGTATCCCTCAGGAGAGGTAGAACATACATCCTATGTGAACTCGAGAGAGAGAGAATGAGAGTTTCCAGCCCTGTGATTGGCTTATCTACAGCCCATCAGGAGCGTCGTAAGGGAATGGCCTAGACATCAGATGCACGGTTGAAGTGAATCTACTGTAGTTTCTCAAACTGTTGGTTTTGCCTTATGCGTCAATGCTCATGTCGCTCTGTTTAGTACTCAGCCCATAGCCGTTTGCTGACCAAGGTGGTTTCGTCACTCGAAGGGATTGATTGAGAGCAATGGAGAGTTTGGCCGGGGGGGGGGGGGGGGGGGGGGTGAGTGCGGAGTCATAAATTGGTAAGGTAGGGGGTGTAGAGATGACTTCTAACTTCCAATTTAAATGCAGTTTCTAAAGAATCTCTCGTTACTTCTGCTTATGCATTACTCTCAGATGGAGGAAAAATATGGTGTTCCTCAATTCTAAATGTATGTTAAGTCCATGGATTCGTTATCTAACCAATAATAATTTCTGTTATTATTATCACCAGCATCAGTATTTAAAGCTTACCTTATCCTCTTCCAAAACTGCATATGTCCTGCGGACGTCTTCATATCCTTCGGGTTCCTTCTTGCGTAATAAGTAGGAACACTTCTTTCAGTCTCTTGAGATCCTCTTCCTGTCACATCAGCGTTTTTGCGGTTTCTTAAAAAGAATTAAAAAAGGAGTTGCTCTCATGGTGCAAGGACTGCGACCTTTCTTTTTTTCTGTGGCTACCATGTTTTATATGATACTACTGAAGAAGTATATACGACCAATCAGCATTTATATATATATATATATAGATATATATATATATATTATATATATATATATATATATATATATATTAATTATTTGTATATAATATATATGTATTATAATTTAATGATATTTTTTTTTTCGGTGGACTAACTTCCAACCTTATCAAGTAGTGAATATTGATTTGTAATATTCTATTCATTACTTGATAAGTGTGGAAGTTAGTCCACCAAAATATAAGTCCTTAGTTTTAAAACTAGAGTGTTTTAATGGGCCTTTTATACTTCAGACGTATCCTGTTTTAACAGAAGAAATTTATTATCATTTATATATAAATATATATATATATATATATATATATATTATATATATATTAATATATATTATATATATATATATATATATATATATATATATTATATATATACTCATTGTAATATTTTTTATTTTTTTTTATTTTTTTTTACTAATAATCTGTTTTCCAAAGGTTGTCAGATACCCCTAGAACTTCGTTAATTAAGAAGACATCATGTTTCTGTCACAAAAGCCACCGATACCAGACAAGGTCGAAAATATCGTCTTGGGTTCAACACTAATTATCCGGAGCTCACGAATCTATAGCTCTCAGTTCCTGTGGCTCAAGTTATTCATGCAGATACGCTCACTCAACGTATTTTCTCCAGTTTATGTATAAGAAAATATCCAGTTTATATACAAGAAAATATCCAGTTTATAAGAAAATACCCAGTTTATGTATAAGAAAATATCCAGTTTATATATAAGAAAATATCCAGTTTACGTATAAAGAAATATCCAGTTTATGTATAAGAAAATATCCAGTTTATGTAGAAGATAATATCCAGTTTATGTATAAGAAAATATCCAGTTTATGTATAAGAAAATATCCAAATCCTCCGTTTCCCTCCTAGAAAATTTATTATTTATTGTTACTCTTTTCTATCTAGACACTTGCATCATTTATTTATTTTACATATCCGGTTACTATCGAGAAACTGGGGAATTATGACACAGAGAGAGAGAGAGAGAGAGAGAGAGAGAGAGAGAGAGAGAACGTGTTTGGCACTCTCCCAGATAAATTAAGACAAGGTATGCTTAAAAATTAATTACAAGGGAAACGAGATTTTTGTATCACGAACATGAGGTGTAATTAAACACATTCACTCTCTCTCTCTCTCTCTCTCTCTCTCTCTCTCTCTCTCTCTCTCTCTCTCTCTCTCTCTGAAGAAACTTTGTAATAATGAAAGAATTCCGTAAGACTAAAACATTGTTTAAGTGATAATGCTAATGATATCAGCGATAACGAAAGTATTGCATAAACATAAAGAGCCAAACATTAAGTCTATAGAATGTGTTAGATCTTTGAATGGACATTTTTAATTGCTGACGAAGTGATGGCTAATTTGGTATTTTATGCATCTACTCACGCTCAGAATGTTAAAGGTAATGATACTAATGGTATCACCTTTCAATTGATCTGTTGGGTTTCTGCCTCAACTTGACCCATTGCTCAATATGACCCTGTACTCTACTGTTAAAGGTTTATTGAAGGACTATATTTTCCATTCAGCTGTGAACATCAATCTTGCGTTCAGTTCTCATTTACCCGGTGTTGGGACTGCCGCAAATGTATAAATTCTATTCACAGACTCAGCAGCAATGATAAACAAGCAAAAAGTGCGCCGAGGTTACTTCGGCACAATCAAGCGTAGAGCGTATAATGGCATGTGAAACTCTCAGCTTTGGCCCATGAAACTTTCAGTCACCACCGGATAGGTGCCATACGCACAATCATGGGTAACTTTAACCTAATATAAAATCAAAACTACTGAGGCTAGAGGGCTCTAATTTGGTAAGCTTGATGATTGGAGGGTGGATGATCAACATACCAATATGCAGCTTTCTAGCCTGAGCAGTTTTTAATTTCTGAGGTTAGACAGAAAAAGTGCCGACGGACAGACAAATATCAATCTCGACAGTTTCCATTTACAGAAAACTAAAAATTATCAATCATCACCAGTCTCTAAAAGATCTTCATCAATTCCATCTCTCCTCGAGGGACTTCCTCCAGCCACTCAAATCATAAACAGGAGATGGACAGCTTTCCACCCTGCGAGTCACACCAGCTTAAAATATGAGGTTCCGTCCATTGGAAGCGATCCAGAAATAAATCTCGGGCGAGTCAATATCGTCTGACTTCGAAATACAAACGTCACAATCAGAGCGGACGTTTCCGAAGCCTTCAGCCGTCACGGCAGAGCTCATAAACGTTCATTGCAAAGTGGTCTGAAGTGAGGGAAGCCTCGGTTGGCTCTGAAAAGGAGGTTAAGAGAGTCAGGAAATGTCAGTGAGAAGATTGTTATTTAGACGGAGATATAGTATTATTATTAGAGATATAGAGAGAGATAGTTTATTTCTTAAGTACCATTGGCATTCTGTCCTTTTCCCTTGAGATTGTTTCTTTATATCTTCAGTTGTCCGAGTGTCATTGTTCTTTTGTTCGTTGTAATGATTATCTGGCAGTATCGCATCGCTTATCTCCTAACAAATGGCACCTTCTTATTGAAATAAAGTTTTTTAAGCAAAATATATTTGTTCTTTTGCCACCCTAAATTCAGACAATAGAAAAAGGATTTAACTTATTGATATTGACGACGTGTTTTTATCTATAAGACACCTCCCCCATCCCACACCCCCTTGCCCATTTCCCATCAACTGCGTAACTCTCTCTCTCTCTCTCTCTCTCTCTCTCTCTCTCTCTCTCTCTCTCTCCGTCTACTACGACAACCAAGAAAAAAGGAAGACGAATCACAAAACGAATATTTTTCTTAGATTTCGACGTATATTTTTCAGCAAGGTGTATATCACACACACACACACACACACACACACCGGAAGTCTTGCGTGTTATGTGCGTACTCTCGGGCGTGTCTGTGTGTGTGTAGAAGTGTGTGTGCGTGCGTCTGACTGAATGAACGCGTGTGGCAGGAGAGGAAAAACAGGTGTTAGTAACAGATGGTGAGGTAGCTGGAGAAGACAGATGGCCAAGTCTACTGGCCGCAGTACTTAAGGTTCAGAGGCTGTTCGTATTTTCGAACGGACCGTCGTCCTACTTGTGAAGTGAAAGACAACTTTTATAAAATTAATGAAGCAAATTACTTGATTTCGGATTTGGGAGATGATAAAGACTATATATTTTGCGGCTTTATTTTGATGAATGTTATATATTCTTGCTGCGTTGCTCGTTGTTTTACCATTAAATTCTCTCTCTCTCCTCAGTGGCGTGGTCGGTATGGTGTTGGCGTGCCACATCTGTGACCGCGAGTTCGATTCTCGGCTATTCCATTGAGGAGTGAGAGACGTGTATTTCTGGTGATAGAAGTTCACTCTCGACGTGGTTCTGAAGTCACGTTAAGCCGTTGGTCCCGTTGCTGAATAACCACTGGTTCCATGCAACGCAAAAACACTATACAATAAAATTCTCTCTCTCTCTCTCTCTCTCTCTCTTCTCTCTCTCTCTCTCTCTCTCTCTGTTTTGAGATTTTCTCTCAAGTAGATATTTTTATTTCATTGCCTACATATCTCTGAATCATTCTGATTTATATTGTCATCTGCATAATTATAAGTAGTAATTATTTGAATCTCTCTCTCTCTCTCTCTCTCTCTCTCTCTCTCTCTCTCTCTCTCTCTCTCTCTTATTTAAAATGATCTCGCAAATACTTATTTTCATCTCTTTGTTTACATATCTGAATCTTTTCAGTTTGGATCGTCATCTGCTTAGTTGTATGTATAACATTTGAATCTCTCTCTCTCTCTCTCTCTCTCTCTCTCTCTCTCTCTCTCTCTCTCTTTAAATTTATTTTAACCTCTCCCCGTCTTTATGTCAACCATAGTTTGACGTTTGTATTTTGAAGACAGAAAATACTAATTCGCAATTTATTTGATCACTTATTGACAGTCTCATATTTTTAGCTGAAGTGACGCACCGGGTAGAAATCTGCTCGTTACCTGTTTATTATTATACTGGCCAGAAGAAGTCTTTGGAGTGGGATGCCTGTCGGTGGAGACTGATTGGCAACTGCTGTTTTTGAAGGAATTGGTTATATTAAGATGTTAGTTTATTATTATTATTATTATTATTATTATTATTATTATTATTAATTATTATTATTAATTATTATTATATTAAATACTTGTCACAATCAAGGGATTTATGTGTTTGTAATGCACTTCACGAAGACGTCATTTACCGTCATATTAATTATTATATTTATTCGTTAATTTAATTATTTTTTTTTTTCTTTTTTATTTCTTTTGGGTCGTCCATCACAGTCCTCCAATTCGACTGGGTGGATATTTACAGTGTGGGGTTCCGGGTTGCATCCTACCTCCTTAGGAGTCCATCACTTTTCTTACTATGTGCGCCGTTTCTAGGATCACCACTTCTGCACGAGTCCTGCGAAGCTACTTCAGCGTCTAGTTCTAGATTCCTTTTTCAGGCATCTTTTGGGATCGTGCCTAGTGCTCCTATGATTATAGGTACGATTTCCACTGGCATATCCCATATCCTTCCTATTTCTAATTTTCAAGATCTTGATACTTATCCATTTTTTCCCCCTTTTCCCCTCTTTCTCTTCAACTCTGGTGTCCCATGGTATTGCGACATCAATGAGTGATACTTTCTTCTTGATTTTGCCAATCAACGTCACGTCTGGTCTATTTGCACGTATCACCCTATCTGTTCTGATACCATAGTCCCAGAGGATCTTTGCCTGATCGTTTTCTATCACTCCCTCAGGTTGGTGCTCGTACACTTATTACTGCAAGGTAGCTGATGTTTCTTGCACAGGCTCCAGTGGAGGGCTTTTGCCACTGAATCATGCCTCTTTTTGTACTGGTTCTGTGCAAGTGCCGGGCATTCACTTGCTATGTGGTTTATGGTTTCATTTTTCGTATTGCACTTCCTACATATGGGAGAGAATGATTATTTCCGTCTATCGTTCTTTGAACATATCTCGTTCTTAGGACCTGATCTTGGTGCTGCTGTTATCATTCCTTCAGTTTCCTTCTTTAGCTCTCCCCTCTGTAGCCATTGCCAATTGTCATCGCTGGCTAGTTCTTTAGTCTGTCTCATGTATTGTCCGTGCATTGGTTTGTTGTGCAGTCCTCGTTCTTTCTGTCTTTCTCCTGTCTCTGTATATTTGTGGGTCTTCGTCTACTTTTATTAGTCCTTCTTCCCATGCACTTTTTAGCCACTCGTCTTCACTGGTTTTCAGATATTGCCCCAGTGCTCTGTTCTCGATGTTGACGCAGTCCTCTATACTTAGTAGTCCTCTCCCTCCTTCCTTTCGTGTTATGTATAGTCTGTCCGTATTTGCTCTTGGGTGTAGTGCTTTGTGTATTGTCATATGTTTCCTGGTTTTCTGATCTATGCTGCGGAGTTCTGCCTTCGTCCATTCGACTATTCCTGCGCTGTATCTGATTACTGGCACTGCCCATTTGTGTATGGCTTTATCATATTTACGGCGTTGAGTTTTGACTTGAGTATCGCCTTGAGTCTCTGCATATATTCTTTCCTGATCGTGTCCTTCATCTCTTGGTGTTTTATAGCCCTCCTTCCATTATTCCCAGGTATTTGTACCCTGTCTCATCTATGTGTTTGATGTTGCTCCCATCTGGTAGCTTTATCCCTTCAGTTCTCGTTACTTTGCCTTTTTGTATGTTGACTAAGGCGCATTTTTCTATTCCAAACTCCATCCTTATGTCCCCAGATACAATCCTTACAGTCTGGATTAGGGTATCTATTTCCTTGATGCTCTTACCATACAGCTTGATGTCGTCCATGAACATCAGATGGTTGATTCTGTTGCCTCTTTTCTTGAGTTGGTACCCGGCATCCATCTTCTGTAGTACTTTTGTCATGGGAATCATGGCTACTACGAAGAGTAGTGGGGACAGTGAGTCGCCCTGGAAGATCCCTCTCCTGATATTAACCTCTGCTAGTCTTATTCCAGAGCTTGTAAGCATTGTATTCCAGTTGCGCATTGTATTTTTGAGGAAGCTGATGGTGTTTTCCTCTGCCCCATATATTTTCAGGCATTCTATTAGCCATGTGTGTGGTATCATGT
>NC_087220.1:42208705-42211205 GCF_015104395.2 Macrobrachium nipponense | reverse complement strand
AATGAGAAGTGTCTTTTGGTATCCCCATTAAATGAGAAATATCTTATGATATCTCCTTTGAATGAGAGTTATTTTTTGGTATCCCCATTTAGTGAGTGCTATCGTTTGGTATCCCCAGTGTATGGGAAGTGTCTTTTGGTATCCCCAGTGAACGAGAGGTATCTTTTGGTCTCCCTAGTGAATGAGAAGTATCTTACGATATCCCCAATGAATGAGAGATGTCTTTTGATATTTTAATGATCAAGAGATATCATATGATATCCTCAACGATGGAGAGTTTTCCTATCCTCGGTGAATGGCAAGTCTCTTGGGATATCCGTTGCAATTGAAAGATATTTTGTGATATCCTCAGTGAATGAGAGATATCTTGTGATATCCTAGGTTCATAGTGGGATACCACCCATAAGATATGCTTGATTTATTTTAAGACTGTTTTTATTTATGATAAGTGATTGATACTGTGGGTAATTTTTAATGAGCTCCTCTGTCAATAAAAACTACCGAGGTTAGAAGGTTGAAGTTTGTTATGTTGATCATCCAATCCCCAATCATGAAACATATTGAATTGCAGCCCTCTAGCCTCAGTAATTTCTATTTTATATAAGGATAAACTTAGTAGTGATCGTGCGTCTGGCAACGCTATGGCTGAAAGTTTCATGGACCGTGGCTGAGAGTTTCTTACCTCGTTATACGATGTATAGAAAAGTCGATTGCGTCGAAGAAAATAAAGTGCAATTTTTTGCTTATGACTTTTTCCTTGACCAATGACAAGAGGTAAACTTCATTATTATTTATACATTAATATATGTTGGATATTCATAAATCTGTAAGTTGTATGAGTGTTTAAAATGAAGTTATTTCTTTCCAGGTATGTGACGAATCTCTGTACTTTTGAAGCAGGTGTTCAGTCCGACGTTATGCCCAGGTATGTGACCCATGTGCTGATATTATAATGAAGTGAATTGAGATTACTGAAAGAACGTGACATATAAACTCACGCTTTCAGCTGTGATTCTTTTCTGTGGTACAGTTTGGTGTTTTACTGTGAAGGTTTGGATTTGTTTTAAGACACGTTTCATTTGAAGATTCCGTTCTTATCAATATTGTTGTCATTATTTAGCCTGTTTGAAAAGTTAGAATAAAATTATTATTATTATTATTGTTATTATTATTATTATTATTATTATTATTATTATTATTATTATTATTATTATATAACAGTGTTCCATTTAAAGTTTCGAGAGCTACCAGTCATTGAGATAATATGAGAAACAATTATTATTATTATTATTATTATTATTATTATTATTATTATTAATTATTATTATTATTGGTTACTTGCTGGAAGTTATCCTGTGTTACTCCTTGGCTAAAGGGATTACAGAAAGATGAAGATTGATTGATTGATTGACGCCGAGAAAGATGAAGACAGGCTGTACAGTGCCTGTTCGTAATTACTCTCGCTTTTACTGAAAGAGGATACTGGCAGAGTTTCCTGAGGATGTCCGTAAGCATGATTTTATGGGAAGGATATCATCAGGGAAGATTTGCGGGCTGGCTGGAATAACCCTCTTCGTGGTTGGAATATTGGGAATCGTTCCTTATTATCTCACACCGGTGTACTGTGGAACAGCCTCCCAGAGGAAGTCGTGCAGTTGGAACTTCTTCAGAAGTTCAAACGAAGATTGACTACCCTAATTCTATCCTCCTTACATTTTAATAGATTTTTATCTATTATATTGATTTATTTTTTCCTTTTTCAATAAGTGAGATCTCTTCTTTCTGTATTTCCTTTCACCTCCTCTCACGTCTTCCTAATGAACACCGTATTCTTTGGAAGATTGAATTTCAAGCCGATAGCCCCTGTGGTGGGCTTGTTCCAAATGAGGGATGCCTGGTCACTCTTGGAATTAAGGTTATAATTCCAATTTGTCAGCAATAATTTGTCTTATCTTCGCACGTAAGACTCTTCGTAGGAATGCCAACTTACTTCATTAATGGACTTCAGACCTCATTGTGGCCCATGAAAGCTTGCAACTGGCTGCCAATGTGATTTACAAGCTATAGTAACGCTTGTTGTACATTTTTTAAAAGTTATGCGCTTAGTGGTCCTTTTTTCTTAAATTCGACAGTGCTGCACTTGGGCTAACTTTGTAAAGTCACCACTTTTGGCTATATGGTCATCCATGACCCTGATTGATTAAATAAGGACTATTTGGCACCTACAGAATGCCTATGGTCAAAAGACTTGTAAGCTTGTCGCACACTGAGCCCGAACGGACGCGCCCGAACAGAACCGAAACGTCCGATAGAAATCGAAAGCATGCATTCTTACCTGACTGCGCACACTGGGCCAGAACAGAACGGAACCGACGCGCCAGAACAGAACGGAACCGACGCAGTATTCTTTGAAAGATATTTTTTCTGAAGCGTCGGTGGCGGCTGACAGGCTGCGCATGCGCAGAACGACTGCAGCGGTGGTTTTGGAGGAATTCGGAGG
>NC_087220.1:42173705-42203705 GCF_015104395.2 Macrobrachium nipponense | reverse complement strand
TTGTTATAAAAGATTTAAATACCAAAAAACTTTTTAAATTCAAAATTTATAATTAGAATTCATCGTCTTAGTTTTGAAGGCATATTTTACTATTACTTGAAAACAAAACAAAATGTCACTCTGGTTTATGGTTATATACTGGTGGTGTTAGGGATATATTTTTGATTTTATATATATACTATATATATATATATATATATATATATTAATATATATATATATATACTATATATATATATATATATATGTATGTATGTATATATGTGTGTGTGTGTGTGTGTGTGTTGTGTGTGTGCGTTTGTTTTGTGTGTGGATGTCTAAACTTAATATAACAATAACAACATAATTCAATTATTTATTATAAATAGTTCCAATATTTATGAAGCACTTATGCTCTTGGACGTCCCACCAAGTGCATCAATATTTTGTTTTTCATGTAGCAATACACGTTGCGTAAGAATAGGTTTGCCAGTGGCAACAACAGCAGTGAACGGGGGATGCTGTAGAGACGAGAATGTAAAAGAGGCTCGAGGTGTTTGGCGGCGGGGGTAGGGGTGGGGGATTTCCTGGGAGGGAAAGATAGCCGGAGGGTGGAGGGGTTGGGCTACAGAAGTTTATGAGTCTACAGTTTCCTTCTTAAATATTGTCCTCTTAAGAAAATGAGAGGGCGCGATTATGACCGATAGACTTAGCAAGGATTACACGTGTGTCGAGGAGAGAGAGAGAGAGAGAGAGAGAGAGAGAGAGAGAGAGAACAGGACTATGAAGCATTGAACTCTAGACGGAGCAAATTGACGTTAAATTCTTCCGTAACTGGTTGCAGATACGAGGGCCTTGTCAGGCAGGCATGGAGGGAGAATATATTACTACTATATGTAGGTGAGTGATTCCTTCACTTTGCGATAAGGATTAGCTCGTCGAGGCCCTCTCGTTTTCCATTACGGTATGGATATATGGATTATGATGGATCACTGGTCGGCCTCTCTCTCTCTCATCTCTCTCTCTCTCTCTCTCTCTCATCTCTCTCTCGTAGTAGCCATCTTGCTTGGTGAGACGTACCCACGTGAAGTCAGATTAATCAACAGATATCACAAGTTCAACATACGACTAGAATTTGAGAAATATCTAGAAGTGTTCGTGAACTATCGGTGATAAGATTAGTTGTGAAAATAGTAGGATAAAGCGTCTTCTAAGTTAGTTTAACAAGTGTAATACTGAAATCAGAACAAGATGGCAGTAAGTTCCAACTGCGGGAAGAGGTGGCGCAATTTAGCTTGCTTGGCGGATTCGCAATACGATGAGGTAGCAGAAGGGAACTGGCATTTCTCATCTATGAAATCAGCAACAGTCCTAACCAAAAAGATACAAAAGCATTCATAGATATATTAGAGATATAATCCTTCAAACTGGAACAAATCTAATGAAAACATCTTGAAAATAATTGAAGAAGTTCCAAATAAAATCCAAGTGGTCAAGAGACTCATAAAGAAAATATACATAAACCAACATATTCCGACAAAGAAAATGAATAAGTGAATCTTGTGAATATCCTAATTGAATGCATTAGGAAAAAGAATGCCAAAAGCATGCAAACTGTGTAAGTTTGGTATAGCATAGTCCAATCCACAAAACCTAATCAGAAAATGTGCTGCATGCAACATTCCGCATTCCGACCCATCCACAGTGTGCTGAGGTAATGCAAGATTTGAGAAAAGATACAAGAATTTTTTTGTTCAACATGTCTATCATGGATAGACAATGTTATTAAATCAAGATTGAATGTACAAATAGTTGAGGATGAAGAAGAAGAGGAAGAAGAAGAAGAAAAAGAAGAAGAGGAAAACGGAAGAGAAGTAAACAAAAATGAAATGACAGAAAAAAATAAGGAAAACAAAGAACAAGATAAAAGTATGATGCAGAGATACTCATTGATACTACATATGAGGCAATAAAGCAGCATACCTACGAAGAAATAAATTACGATATGACAACAGAAAAAGCAAATCCCGAAGAGGCTCTACCCAGATCTACACAATGACGGGAAAAGAGGGAAAAAATAGACAAGAAAGGTCAAAATCTGCAACCTTTTGAAAAGAGGGAATTGCAGATTTGGAGAAAGCTGTTACTACAAACATCCTAAGTATGTCAAAAACTATGAAATATATGGTAAATGTGCATACTTAGATGGCTATGGGGATGATTGCAGAGATCTGCATCCAAAATATGTAAAACCTAAAAGAAGGAAAAGGATGTAAGTTCGACAAAAAATGCAAATATATGCACCCTGTAGCCATGAATCATAATCAAATAAATAACAACAAGTAAGTAAAATCCAAAATAAGAAAGAAACAAATAAAGAGAGAAATCAAAGAATATCAGGTAAAAGAGAAAAGCAAACCACCAATGTAGATTATGCAGAGGTGTCAGCCAAAAATATCAAAGCATCAGCTCCGAAATTCTACTCAAGAGATAATAACTGTATTTATTATGCAAGAGGATATTGCAGAAACGGCAGAAAATTCGGCAGATTATCAGAACACAAAATGAATAATTATGATGAAGGAAGATCAAATATTATGGGAAAAGTTGGATTTTTAATATCAGAATTTCTGGAAATGAAAAAAAAGAACAACAACCAGAAACAGGAAAGAGACATGGGAAAATCCTTATTACTACCAATATTAATGAAGGAGAAAACACGCAAACCATCATAGTGATGAATGCGCAGGGTTTAGTTACGAGTAACTCAAAAAGAAAAATAGAGTACTTAGAAGAACTAACCCAAAATGAAAAGAAAATAGATATATGAATATAAGTGAAACCTGGTATTCCCAAGAGACTGGGAATGATGATCAAATAAAAGGGTTCCAAACTTATAGATCAGATAGAAAAAATAGGAATCAAGGGGGAACCGCAATATATGGGAAAGACAAGAAACAAGGAAAAATATATGAGAAATATAGTAACTCAGAATGTGAACTAATAGCGGTAGAATTTGAATCTGAAAAATTGATGAACAATAGTAATATATAGACCTCCTAATACTAAAGAGTTTGACTTAATAATTGAAAAAGTTGGATGATATATGTAGAAATCACAAGGACTGGACTATTCTCCTATCTGGTGACTTCAACTTTCCTTTCGTAGAATGGAAAGAACGAATAGGAGACTGTGGTTGTACTTATACATATAAAAAGAGAGTAATAGTAGTGCAGAAGATAAGAGGCAATTTGAAAAGCTCTTCGATATGCTACTAGAATACAACATTCAACAAATAAATCACCTGCGCAACAAGAAAAGGAAAATACTTTAGACCTAGTATTTGTGAACGAGATGATTATGTTAAAGAAATAATAGTTTATAATGCGAGTATTTCAGATCATAATGTCATAGAAATAACAGTTCATTCCAAAGCAAGTGAAAATAGAGATAAGCAAGAAATGAAAAAGTGGGAAGGATATGGAAAATACAACTTCTACAGTAAAAATATAAAATGGTCAGAAAATTAATGAAGAATTAAACAAAGATTGGGATAAACATTTTTGTAAGTGATGACATAAGGGTAAATACGGAGATATTATATAAAATATTGGAGAAAATAGTGGATAAATATATACCGAAGAAGAAAAGTAAACATCATTCATGCATACCAAGAGACAGAAGGATCTTGTTCCAGAAAATCAGAAAGTGGAAAAAAGGTCTTGCAAAAGAAAAAAATGCATGGAAAGTTATAGGACTAAAAAGTAAGATAGAAAATGCAGAACAAAAGATTATACAATCAAAAGAAAATGAAAAATGGGACTTGGAAGAAAAAACCCTATTAAATATCAAGCAAAACCCCAAACTATTATACTCATATGCGAAGAAGATGAATAAAAGAAGAATAGAAATAGGCCCTCTGAGAATTGAAGGGAGATTAACGAATGAAAAAAAGGAAATTTGCAACATACTGGCAGAACGATATAAGAGAGAATTCACCCTAGAATAGATAATGAAGATAATGATATAGAAGTAAGGGACGAAAATAGTGAATATTTAGCTGACATAGAAATTAATGAAGCTGATATTGTGCAGGCAATTAATGAAATTAAAAATGGAGCTGCTGCAGGGCCGGATGGAGTCCCTGCTATTTTGTTAAAGAAAGTAGTTCATTCTATCGCAAAGCCACTTGCAATATTATTAAGACAAAGTGTAGATACAGGCAAGATTTATGATGAGCACAAATTAGCATACATCACCCCTACTTTCAAAAGTGGATCAAGACTAGAGGCAAGTAATTATAGGCCTGTGAGTCTAACATCACATATTATGAAAGTGTATGAAAGGGTAATGAAGAAAAACACTTATGAAACATTTAATAAAAAATAATTTGTTTAATATAGGACAACACGGTTTCGTACCCGGAAAAAGTACACAAACCCAACTGTTAGTCCACCGTGAGAACATATTCAAAAATATGAAAAGCGGAAATGAAACAGATGTGGTTTATCTAGACTTTGCAAAAGCTTTTGACAAAGTAGACCATAATATTTAGCAAAGAAAATTAGAAAACACAATATCGTAGATAAAGTAGGAAGATGGTTAAAAGAATTTTTACACAACAGAAAACAGATAGTATTGCAAACGATGAGAAATCGGATGAAACCAAGGTAATATCCGGTGTGCCACAAGGTACGGTGCTAGCTGCAATATTGTTTGTTATTATGATTGAAGACATAGACAGTAATGTTAAGGATTCGGTAGTGAGTAGTTTCGCTGATGACACAAGAATAAGTAGAGAAATTACTTGTGATGAAGATAGGAACGCTCTACAAAGGGACCTTAACAAAGTATATGATTGGGCAGAAAAGGAAAATAGGATGGTATTTAACTCTGATAAATTTGAATCAATAAATTATGGAGACAGAGAAGGAAAGCTATATGCATATAGGGGACCTAATAATGAGACAATCACAAATAAGGAAGCAGTTAAAGACCTTGGTGTGATGATGAATAGGAACATGTTATGCAATGATCAAATAGCCATTCTGTTGGCAAAATGTAAAGCAAAAATGGGAATGTTGTTTACGGCACTTCAAAACAAGAAAAGCTGAACACATGATTATGCTTTATAAACATATGTTCGTAGTCCACTTGAATATTGCAATATGATATGGTACCCACACTATCACAAAGGATATTGCACAATAGAGAGTGTACAAAGGTCCTTTCCTTTACAGCTAGAATAGAAGAAGTTAAGGACCTAGACTACTGGGAAAGACTACAATCCTTAAAATTATATAGTCTAGAAAGGAGAAGAGAACGCTACATGATAATTCAGGCATGGAAACAGATAGAAGGAATAACAGAAAATATCATGGCAACCTAAAAATATCAGAAAGGAGCAAGCAGAGGAGTTAGATTAATAGGTGCCCAAAAACTAATACCAGGAAAAATCCGGTGAAAGCCACACAGAACGTTAATCCACTACGCACCAGCATCGATAATGCATGCGTCTATTCAATGCGTTGCCAGCTCATCTGAGGAATATATCAGGAGTGAGCGTAGATGTGTTTAAGAATAAGCTCGACAAATATCTAAACTGCATCCCAGACCATCCAAGATTGGAAGATGCAAAATACACCGGAAGATGTACTAGCAACTCTCTGGTAGACATTAGAGGTGCCTCACACTGAGGGACCTGGGGCAACCCGAACGAACTGTAAGGTCTGTAAGGTAAGGTAAGGTCTCTCTATATGCTGCTGACACTGTTTTCGATTAACCAGGTAGAGTAAAATTCTTCCATTTCTGCTTAATATACCGAAGGTCATGTCTAGCAAGGAGAGAGAGAGAGAGAGAGAGAGAGAGAGAGAGAGAGAGCGAGATAGAGAGAGAGAGAGAGAGAAAAGAATGATTTCCCTACCGATACATGGCAATAATGCTGAGACGCAGATCGTATTGTGTAAGAGTCATAGCAAAATACCATTAAACTCTCGCACTTGCAGATTCCCGATTCGGAATGATTCTTTATGAGGCAAGCTGGAGAGCTGGAGAGGTCGATGTCAAAACGATGACGATGTCTCTCTCTCTCTCTCTCTCTCTCTCTCTCTCTCTCTCTGTCGTAGAATCTTCGGAGTGGATGTTTAAAGAGACCCTTCAGAGTCTGTTCGAAGCTCTCTTATGTAATCCTCCATTGTTTATTGAAGGGAATATTATGTCACTTGATGGGGATTTCAAGTATTGATAAAAGATCTCTTTAGAAGACCTTTTTTTTTTTTTTTTTTTTTTTTTTTTTATCAAGGATGATATGGAACGCGGTAGATCTCCATATGTTAGAAAGCATTATTGTAAAACTCAGGCTTTTTCCCCCCCCAAGATATGACGTTCGATCAAGTGGTTGTGGCTATAGGTTTGTGAGTAACTTTTCTTGAAGACTTGCTTTAATATCACTGGGCATATACTTACACGTTGCCACGCATTGAATAGCGCCTCTGGGGAAGAAGCTGCCATATTTCAGTTTTCTGTTAAAGTATTCTATTGAGATGGATATTTATTTGTCTGTCCGTCCGCACTTTATTCTGTCCTCACTTTATTCTGTCCGCCCTCAGATCTTAAAAACTATTGAGGCTCGAGGGCTGATCATCAAATATACCAAATTGCAGCACTCTAGCCTCTGTAGTTTTTATTTCATTTAGGGTTAAAGTTAGTCGTGATCGTGCATCTGGAACTGTTATAGGTGCCAACAACACAAGCCACCACATGACCGTGGCTGAAAGTCTCATGGGCCGTTTACTTGTTTGATAAGACGTTCAAGTCTCTTATGTGGGTTGAGGTTAGATGTACTTTTTTTGGTATTAGGTTCTGAACCCTTTTTCACCATTCGTTGACTAATACTGATGCAATGATTAAGAGTTATAATATAAAAATAAATAATGACGAAAAGCTTAAAATGTCTCAGATGATTATTTAATATCAGTATCATTATATGTAAAATCCAGATTAGGTTAAATATACCTGTCTGGGTATCAGGTTATTGACCCTTTTCACCATTGAGTGCATAATAGGGATAGGATACTGATGATTGGGAGTTTGAGCAAATATAAAAAAATGCCAAAAGCTTAATATATCTCTGGTGATTATTACGAGCGAAGTAAAGCCATTACCAGTTCCTCGTTGGACGAGTGGATTTCGCGCTTGGCTACCAATCCGGTGGTCCGAAGTTCGATTTTCGGCTCGGCCAACGCGGAACCAGAGAAATTTATTTCTGGTGATAGAAATTCATTTCTCGATATAGTGTGGTTCGGATCCCACAATAAGCTGTAGGTCCCTTTGTTAGGTAACCAATTGTTTTCTAGCCACGTAAAAACATCTAATCCTTCGGGCCAGCCCTAGGAGAGCTGTTAATCAGCTCAGTGGTCTGAAAAAAACTAAGATATACTTAAAGCCATTACTGGAAACGGCCTCATTTCTGGCGGCCCGGCCCTAACTTTATTCAAATGGGAACATCTCCAAAAGTATTGAAGATAAAAGAAAGATTCTTTCGGCATATAAAACCTTACGTCTTTAAATATTCATCCATATAAGATTTATTTTTAAAATATCATAAATACGCATTTAAATGATGTTATAATTATTGCATTGTAATTTTCTCCAAATTGGTATTTCAGCACCAAATTCGTTAGTTTTCTCGGATACTAGTATAACCTTAGTTAAACTATGTCTTCTCACCTCCGCTACAAAGAATCATTTCGCCATGTATGTTTTGTCATATTATTAGCAGTTTGAGTTGGAAGAATATTTAAAATGCAATGAACGATATGTAGCAGAGAGTTCAGAGATACCTAGTTAACCCTTTGATGGTATAACTTGAAGCTTCGCGAGTTACCGCCTCCAGTTCTCTCTCTCTCTCTCTCTCTCTCTCTCTCTCTCTCTCTCTCTCCAATTGGCAGGAGATCACGGAGACACGGGCAAAATAGGGTACGCTTGTCATCCACGGGAAGTTGAGCACGGTATTTTATGATGTAATATTGAGGCAGGAGGACGGAGTACGTAGTTGCTGGCGAGGATAAAAGATTTAGAGTGAGGAATCGGGGGAAACGGTATCGAAATTACTCACTCTCTGGTTTTATGTCTGTCTGCTTAGCTGTGTAAAAATAAATATATATATGTATAATATACATATATATATATATATATATATATATATATATATATATATATATATATATATATATGTGTGTGTGTGTGTGTGTGTGTGTGTGTAATGTATGTATGTGTTTGTTATATAGATGGGAGAAACTTTAAAAAATTGCTCAGGAATATCTTCCTGAAAGAAAAACTGATAAAATAACCATTTGAAAGAGAGAGAGAGAGAGAGAGAGGAGAGAGAGAGAGAGGAGTTCGTATATATTCCCTTAAATCTAAGTGGATTTATCATTTTAATTTTGGGGTAGACCGCCAAATTCAGGAACCATAGACAAATAGAATCACAACGTATAAAACATCGAGGAATCTTAGTGTTATTTTCATCCTAGCTACGTAATACTCATGGCTAATTATTATCATTATTATGCCCCTCCATTTTCCCATGTTTACACGGGGTTCTCCCTCCCCCTCCCTCCCTCTCTCCCCCTCTCCATCTCCCGCTATATTCTTTTTCTTTTTAAGTTGAAAACGAACATCCTCGCGAATCGTTAAATGGTGTATTTTCACGATGTCGCTAAAAGTGGCAAAGGAAACGTATTGTTGCAGTGCATTTGAGTAACATGCAAACTGCATTACGGCCGTTTTTAATTCAGGCGCGAGGTATATTAATAACAAATATTTCCACTTGCAAGAAAGGCACATGCAGATGGACTCATGGTCACAGGGCAGACGTATGCAGGCGTATTAATCTGTAATTAAGACATGCACGAAGATATTCACACACAGGAACGGAGTTTCGTGTGTTATTTTTGTCCTTGGTTTTTTTTTGTCATTTTCATTCTCTGAAGAAACCATCGTTAATGGACTCAGAATTCTGCGGTTGATAAGTTCACAGTCCTAAGGTAATTACAGTAGTAGTTCTCACGCTTATATAATTTGATGTTACGAAGCAGCTACAAATAATATATGAAGTACGAAAGCTACAAAGACCTACCGATCATACAAATAGTGCGGCGGCTACAAAGACCTAGTGCATATAATACAAAGAAGCTACAAAGACCTACATATAATACAAAAAGTGCGAAAGCTACAAAGGCCAACACATCATACAATAGTACGGAAGCTACAAAGACCTAGTGCACATAATACAAAGAAGCTACAAAGACTCACTGATCATACAAAAAGTGCGAAGGCTACAAAGACCTACAATAATACAAATAGCGCGGAAGCTACAAAGACCTACATATAATACAAATAGCGTGACGAACTACAGAGGATCTACAGCTGGGATTTTCAACCTGGGGTACGCTTACCCCAGAGGGTACGCCAATGGTCTGTCAGGGGGGTACGCGCTCCCCATGGCACTCGAATGAATGTTAGATGCCGACCTTCAATGTGCCTAAGCAAACACTGCTCCTCGGCCAACTAGGATAGTAATGAAAACTGTTTCAACCATTTAGGTAACTAATGTATTTTGTTTTTGGAACTCGGTACTATAACCTTGGAAATGTACTGCGTAGCCAGAGGTAAATAATTATTCTTGATGTTTACAATATTATTGGTTATGTCTTGAGAGTTATGTAAAAATTTCCCCTTTGTACAGTTTTTCTGAGATGGTTTTGTTTTCAACGTTGTACAAAGTGAAAGGGGCACATTACTGACATTACAAATGCCCGAAAGGGTACGTGGGAAGGAAAAGGTTGAAAACCCCTGATCTACAGGGTACCGCATTGCATACTCTCAGCTTTTCGAGAAAAAGAAAGAATACTTTGAATACAAAATTAATGAAATCTGGCGTAGTGTTTGAGCCCAACATTCTTTGTTAGGTAGATTGCTTTAGCAAAGGCATGCATCGCCGGCCGTACCTGGCAGCGGAATTAATAATGACCCCTTGTTTTAGAAGTGCGTGGGTGGCTGGAGCATTCTCTCTCTCTCTCTCTCTCTCTCTCTCTCTCTCTCTCTCTCTCTCTCTCTCTCTCTCTCTCTCTCTCCTTCCCCATACCCAATTGGCCCTATCCACTGCAATATAATAGTAATGCAACCGACGCCGCAAATTGTTGCAACTGATCTTGCAATCTATTTTGGGGAAGGACGTGCTCGCTCGCTCGACGCCTCTTTATAACGGTGCTTCTGTTCCATGATGATGGTTTTTGGGAGTGTGGGGAGGGGGCCTGCATGTCCTGGGTTCCCTTCCCTTCCCCACCCCCCAACGCCACCACGGACCACCCAAAACTCCTCCCTCATCCACATCACTTGATTTATCCTTTACGGAAGAACTCGGTATGAAAGGAAATGAGGAAAATTGGGTTTGAAGAGAATGTTTGCCTCGATTTTTACTTTTTTTTTTTACAAACTTTTTCCCGATATAAGTAGTTAATTTTCTTTATTTTTTTTTTAATCTACATTAGTTGTATTTTGTTTTATTTATTGAGCATCTCTCATGAGGTTTCCATTCCGCCTAAGTGTGCTTGTGAAGTTGACTAACCTGGGTTTTGTTTAATGAATTTCTACATTTAATAATATTAATAATAATGATAATAATAATAGTAATAATAATAATAATGGGGAACGTAATTGTTATGAATACTAAAATTGTAGTGCTCACTATCTTATGCTTTGTTCCATGAAAAAAATGTATACATTAGGGAAGCATAACAGTAAAAATGAGAAAAAAAAAAGTATGTTGATGTCACGAAAAATGATTATGACAATTCCTGTCATCATTACCATCACTGGGAATCATCAAGAATAAGAAGAATAAGACCTCCTCCTCCTCCTCCTCCGTCCGCTCTCAGAAGTGGCACGGCATCATATTCCTTTTTCGAATGGCCCGGAGGTCTTGGCTGAAGCCGGGTTGCTTCATGTGCGGGAATTTCGCCTTGTGCGACGTCAGCATTTCCCGAGAATTATTAGGTGAGCTGTTTATTCGGTCTCGTGCCAAGACGGTGGACTGTTGGGAACTGTCGTTTCTGAGTGGAATTTCTTAACGAAAGGATTTTATTACTGGTATTCTTTATTTTTTATCTCTGTTTTTGGGGGTAGGGTATGGTACTCCTCTTGAGCACCCAGATGGCTGGACCGGATTGAAATGGCTGATGCCCTTACTTTAAATCAAGGATTTATTCATGTTTTCAAAGACTCGAAAAATAGAGAATATTGGTATTAATAAGCATATTTTGAATGATTAAGCCATACATTCCATATAGCTGCAAAGCAAGTTTGCACAAAATAATCCTCGGGTATGAAAACAAGAAACTGACAGGAATGTCGTATTAAGAAGTGGTACTTACAAGTAACAACAAATGTCAATATTTATAAATGAGCGCCTCCTACTACCCATGGAAATGCAGGTAAACTAGCTGACTTCTATTTACCTGAGACCAAATTAAGCAGGAATCATTTCTCGGATTGAAACAGAATTCCCATAAGAGGTGAGGAGTCATTACTTTTATGCCATTGTCACAAATACATTTTGAACATTGTAAGATGAAGAGTATGTTGGGTGTAGAACTTTCGCAATTGTTGTTGTTGTTGTCTGCGTGTGTTGGTGTGTGTCTGTGTGCGTTTCCTCTTAAACCTTGTGCTAGCTTGAAATCCGATTAACCTCTCCCACTCCCCACCCCCCATTTCCACGTTGTCTTCAAAGGTTAAAGAAAACTCCATAACCTAAAATGTTGATTGATATCTGAGGCTAAATTTTCCTGATCCAATACACAGCAAATTCAGATGTTTCAGTTTATAAGTAGATTGATTTACGGTATTCACTGGCGGTACAATAACAAAGGTCGACGATACCGAATTTTAGTGAAAAAATATTTAAAAACTTTGTGGTTAAGTAAACCAGGGGCGCTGGGGAAAGGACGCCTAAAAGATGCTTAGGTCACGATTTGTTTTGTGACCAAGATCCTGAGCTTGCCACATTTTTCTTTATTCTGTTTCCTTCTTCCATACTTGAAGACTTCTTTTGCCTTGACTCTCTACGTAAGAGAAGTTTTCAACACACACACTCTCTCTCTCTCTCTCTCTCTCTCTCTCTCTCTCTCTCATTTTATTTCCTTTCTTCATATTCTCATATTCAAAGGATTCTATTGCATGGACTCATTCCTTAAGGGAAGCGTTCAGCTCTCTCTCTCTCTCTCTCTCTCTCTCTCTCTCTCTCTCTCTCTCTCTCTCAGTTTATTTCCTTTCCTCATATTCTCACATTCAAAGGATTCTATTGCATGGACTCATTCCTTAAGGGAAGCGTTCACCTCTCTCTCTCTCTCTCTCTCTCTCTCTATATTTGCGCCGGCGTCAATTTATATCACAACCGACGACGTAATGGAGGAGAGCTTTGGCTTATCAGATTCAATTATATCCGTCCCATGCTCCTTATTAAAGGCTTCCATGGGGTAATGGAAGCTGCTGTCGCCGAGGCATTTGGGAATCCCGTGAAGCTTCGAAAAAGAGCTTAAAAGGGAGATTGGGGTCATCACAGCTAACTGGGTTACAGCTATGATAAAGGCCTTGTTGAACTATCACTTACTCGACGTTTTTATGGGCTGTTGGAATTAAGACGGGGATGTGTTTTCAATGCAGGCGCTTTTACCCTCCTTCCGGTGCAAGCACACGCGCGCACATATTTAAATATGTGTGCGTGCGTGTTTGTGTGTGTGTGTATATACAGGGTGATCAAAAAGTCCCTGTGCACCTAATGCTACACTGGAGAGGCAGCATAACCCTTATTTAAGATCTGAAATAAAATAAAATGTAAGTTATTGATATTTATAATGTTCCTGTTATTAAAGATCAAACAACAATATAATACAACAGATCTTAATTACGAGTTATGGTGACACTCAAGTGTCGTATCATAAAACATTAGGTGCACAGGGACTTTTTGATCACCCAGTATATAACGTATCATAATATCAGAGATAAAAGGATTTCTCTCTCTCTCTCTCTCTCTCTCTCTCTCTCTCTCTCTCCTCTCTCTCTCTCTCTTTGTGTCTGTCTATCTTCTTCCCCTTTCTTCCTCCTCGTTGCATTGACCATTTTTTTAAAAACTTTCTCACTGAATGTGTTTGTGTTTGTTTGTGTTTGAGTTTCCTTACACAACAGCTAAACTCCTAAATTATGATTATTCATGATGAACATCACCTTTATGTATGTCTCTTCGGTGTGCGTGTATTTGTGTGTTTTATTTCTGTTCAGTAGTCAAACTACTTTCTTGTATATATGGTAATTCTTTCTCGATCTCCAAATGCATTCGCATTGATTATAAAATACTATATTTAAGCCTATTCATTTAGCGTATAAATCACGTCACATCACATGTACTATATATTTACCTTCCCTGCCTTTTCTGCCCGGAAGACCCGATCTCTTTTCTCCAGAGCATTTTTGTTCTTTTTCTCGAAATGATAAAGGCTTCCTAATATTTTAGGTTTATTATTTATTCTGTATATTTGCCTCAAGTGTGATTATTCTGTCTGTTACACATAGGCTTCTTGTGGATATTATTGATTGTAATCTTTGCTTTCAAAGCCCTCTGATCTATTTTCTTTTTTTTTTTTTTTTTTTTTTTTTTTTGCCTCCTCTCCACATTATTTTGTGTTTCATTTCTATACTCCCATCTCCACATTATTTTTTTGTTTTCATTTTCGACTCATCTCCACTTTTTAGTGTTTTCATTTTAGACTCATCTCCACATTATTTTTTGTTTCATTTTCGACTCATCTCCACAAAAGCTTGTTGCGAATGCGTGAGCAAGAATCTGCGCTTACAAACTTACTAATTTGTTCAGACAACAAACAGACAGGCCAATAGCTCTTGCGAGCGGAAATGTAGTGCCTGGCAAGCGGACAAAATAGAATTCACAATACAAACACTTGTGTTTGTTGACGGATGGAAAGATGCATATAAATAGATATACCAGACACGACTGAAGCTATGGTACATATAATTGAAATGCTGACATTGTAATTCATGTGATAATAACATAACAATAATATGAATGGGAATTTACGTACAATGGATGCGTGACACGTGCTGTGTTTCTTGTGTACGTGCGTTGGTTCGCAGAAATGTTTGTTGTGAGGAGATTCGCCTGCCAGATGAGATGGAGGTGTGTGGGTCCACACGGAACCCTGTAAGCTGTGTAAAAGGAAGACACACACACACACACATGCAATATAAAAACACCGCATCGTGCTTCTAAGTAATCAGTAGAAGGATCCACAGTAACATTTGTGAAGAAATATATATATATATATATATGATATATATTATATATATATATATATATATATATATATAATTATAGTTTTGTATGTACACCTATATACAATACAGCCGCAGAAGTTGTGACGCCATTTTAAGGATCGAATCAACCAGCCTAGTTCTTATGAATGTTTTCGACACGGTATACGATGTTTTGATGAAGTACAGCCGTGCTAATGGCTATAAAAACCCGAAAATCATTAAGGTTTACTGAAGCGAAAGCTGATTGGAAAACCGTTGAGATACTTTGCCGTTTTGCAAAATTAAGGTGATTTTTTGAGTACATTGAGAAGACTGCTGTTGCAGCCGTAATTGGGAGGAGCGAAAAGGCAGAGTCGTTTTGTCACCTGAAATGAAAGAGACGTAATTTCTTGGTAATGTTATGAGATGTTGTACCTTCCTGAGCTTCTCGTATCCTCTTGAGATATTACACGCTTATCTGTGTGAAGGCAGAAGGGATATTGGTAGAAGATATTTCATGATTAGTCTGTATGTAGGCAGAAAGGATGGTAGAATTATTATTATTATTATTTTTTTTTTTTTTTTTTTTTTTTTTTTTTTTTTTTTTTTTTTTTTTTTTTTTTTTGCTCTATCACAGTCCTCCAATTCGACTGGGTGGTATTTATAGTGTGGGGTTCCGGGTTGCATCCTGCCTCCTTAGGAGTCCATCACTTTTCTTACTATGTGTGCCGTTTCTAGGATCACACTCTTTCTGCAGGAGTCCTGGAGCTACTTCAGCCTCTAGTTTTTCTAGATTCCTTTTCAGGGATCTTGGGATCGTGCCTAGTGCTCCTATGATTATGGGTACGATTTCCACTGGCATATCCCATATCCTTCTTATTTCTATTTTCAGATCTTGATACTTATCCATTTTTTCCCTCTCTTTCTCTTCAACTCTGGTGTCCCATGGTATGCGACATCAATGAGATGACTTTCTTCTTGACTTTGTCAATCAACGTCACGTCTGGTCTGTTTGCACGTATCACCCTATCCGTTCTGATACCATAGTCCCCAGAGGATCTTTGCCTGATCGTTTTCTATCACTCCTTCAGGCTGGTGCTCGTACCACTTATTACTGCAAGGTAGCTGATGTTTCTTGCACAGGCTCCAGTGGAGGGCTTTTGCCACCGAATCATGCCTCTTTTTGTACTGGTTCTGTGCAAGTGCCGGGCATTTCACTTGCTATGTGGTTTATGGTTTCATTTTTCGTATTGCACTTCCTACATATGGGAGAGATGTTATTTCCGTCTATCATACTTTGAACATATCTGGTTCTTAGGGCCTGATCTTGTGCCGCTGTTATCATTCCTTCAGTTTCCTCTTTCTTTAGCTCTCCCCTCTGTAGCCATTGCCAATTGTCATCGCTGGCTAGTTCTTTAGTCTGTCTCATGTATTGTCCGTGCATTGGTTTGTTGTGCCAGTCCTCCTGTTCTTCTCTCTTTCTCCTGTCTCATGTATATTTGTGGGTCTTCGTCTACTTTTATTAGTCCTTCTTCCCATGCACTCTTTTGCCACTCGTCTTCATTGTTTTCATATATTGCCCCAGTGCTCTGTTTTCGATGTTGACGCAGTCCTCTATACTTAGTAGTCCTCTCCCTCCTTCCTTTCGTGTTATGTATAGTCTGTCCGTATTTGCTCTTGGGTGTAGTGCTTTGTGTATTGTCATTTGTTTCCCTGGTTTTCTGATCTATGCTGCGGAGTTCTGCCTTCGTCCATTCCACTATTCCTGCGCTGTATCTGATTACTGGCACTGCCCATGTGTTTATGGCTTTTATCATATTTCCGGCGTTGAGTTTTGACTTGAGTATCGCCTTGAGTCTCTGCATATATTCTTTCTGATCGTGTCCTTCATCTCTTGGTGTTTTATATCTCCTCCTTCCATTATTCCCAGGTATTTGTATCCTGTCTCATCTATGTGTTTGATGTTGCTCCCATCTGGTAGCTTTATCCTTCAGTTCTCGTTACTTTGCCTTTTTGTATGTTGACTAAGGCGCATTTTTCTATTCCAAACTCCATCCTGATGTCCCCAGATACAATCCTTACAGTCTGGATTAGGGTATCTATTTCTTTGATGCTCTTACCATACAGCTTGATGTCGTCCATGAACATCAGATGGTTGATTTTGTTGCCTCTTTTCTTGAGTTGGTACCCGGCATCCATCTTCTGTAGTAAACCTTTTGTCATGGGAATCATGGCTACTACGAAGAGTAGTGGGGACAGTGAGTCGCCCTGGAAGATCCCTCTCCTGATATTAACCTCTGCTAGTCTTATTCCAGAGCTTGTAAGTATTGTATTCCAGTTGCGCATTGTATTTTTGAGGAAGCTGATGGTATTTTCGTCTGCCCCATATATTTTCAGGCATTCTATTAGCCATGTGTGTGGTATCATGTCGAAGGCTTTCTTATAGTCTATCCATGCCATGCTTAGGTTGGTTTTCCTTCTCCTACTGTTCTTCATTACCATTTTGTCTATCAGGAGCTGGTCTTTTGTGCCCCTACACTTCCTTCTGCAGCCTTTCTGTTGGTAGGGGGGGATGGTGTTTCTCCTCTAGGTAGTTGTATAGCCTTTCACTGATGATACCTGTCAGTAACTTCCACATTATTGGTAGGCAGGTGATAGGCCTGTAGTTACTGGCTATATTTCCCTTACTCTTGTCTTTTGTCTAAGGATGTTCTTCCTGTGGTCATCCATTTGGGTGCTTGGTGATTTGAGATACAATGCTGGAGTTGTTCTGCTATTCGTGGGTGTAGGGCCTTGAAGTTTTTGAGCCAGTATCCATGGACTTCATCAGGACCTGGGGCTTTCCAGTTTTGGCATTTTCTTTAGTTGGTGTCTGACTGTGTCTGTCGTGATGTCTGTGAATCTTTGTTTTATTCTCCCTGTTTCTTCTTCCTTGACTTCCTGGAGCCATGTTGCATGTTTGTTGTGTGATAACCGGATTGCTCCATATGTTTTTCCCAGAGTCTCTTACTTGGTTCGGCTTCAGGAATTTCTGGGTGGTTGTCTTCCCCTCTTAGTTGGTTGTATAGTCTTTTCTGGTTGGTTCCGAATAGTTTGTTTCTGTTGGTATCCCTTATTCCTATTATTATTATTATTATTATTATTATTATTATTATTATTATTATTATTATTATTATTATTCAGCAGATGAACCCTATTCATATGGAACAAGCCCACAGGGGCCACTGACTTGAAATTCAAGCTTCCAAAGAATATGGTGCTCATTAGGAAGTAAGAGAAGGGCAGAGAGAAGAGGTGATCAATCAATAAACATGAGGGGATAGAAAATAAAACCGATACACCTGGAATTCAGGAGACGTCAGCAGAGAGCAGGAATGAATTTGCACTTGGCTGAAGTATTTGGAGATCAGATTCCTCAATTGCTGAAGGCAAACTATTCCACATTTTGGTTGTAGCCAGCGTAAAACGCAAATAAGACGGGTTTTCCTTCTTTATACGGCCTGCAAATGAGAATGAAAGGACTTGCTGGCAGAAGGGCGGCTGAATATAAACAGTAAAAGTAGTAACATGAAGGAGACCTTTGGTTCAGGTACACAATGTCGTTGTTACGTCTAGCGAAAGGCCGTCTGTTTGTTTGTAAATATACATCGTTTTCTATCATGTTATCTTGAAAATGTTAACATGGATGGTTTTCTGAGACAGAATTAATAAGAATAAAATAAATAAATCGTTATCCATCATGATAGCTTGAACATTTTAACACAGATGGTTTTCTGAGACAGAGAATTTATAAGAACAAAATAAATAAATCGTTTTCCATCAAGATAGATATAAAATTTTAACATGGATGGTTTTCTGAGACAGAGAATTAATAAGAATAAAATAAATAAATCGTTATCCATCATGATACCTTGAACATTTTAACATAGATGGTTTTCTGAGACACAGAGAGATGATAAAGATGAAATAAATAAGTCATTCTCACTAACACACATTTGTATTAGAAAACAGAGGTGGTCAAGTTCGAATATGTCTCATGTGTTTGGAATAATGTTAATTCAATGATGAGTCGGTAATGTTTGTGATTCATGGGTTTGGAATAATGTTAATTCAATGATGAGTCGGTAATATTTGTGATTCATGGATTTGGAATAATGTTAATTCAATGATGAGTCGGTAATGTCTGTGATTCATGGGTTGGGAATAATGTTAATTCAATGATGAGTCGGTAATATTTGCGATACCCAAAAGATACGAAGAATTAACATTGAATATGTCATAGATATCCATTTTAGATGCAAAATACAAGTTTGAAACGTCTCTCAGAATTTCTCTATATTGGAAAATAGTCTGGACATTTTCTCCGCCTTGGAAATATAACGATGCAAGAATTAGTGAAGTGTTAAGAAGCTCTGTTGAACAGACACTCAATCCTCTCGAATATTTTCTGTAGCTACAATTTTCGTTTTATTTTTTTTTTTACCGTTCTGGTTTCTATGTGACTTTCGTCTGTCGTGAGATTTGGATGTTTCCCAGGTAATGGTTTCTATCCTGTTTGATGGAGTTAAAGGGATTTGGTGTTAAATGTATTTTTTCAAGAGTTTTCTTTCTCTCATCATAAACTTTATGGCTTGCTTTGTTTTTTGTAAACATTGTGTCATCTTTGTTGGTAAGCTTGGCATTTGGCAGGCAAGTATGTGTTTTCGATACATATATATATATGTATACATATAAATTATATATATATATATATATATAGATATATATATATATGCGTATATATATATATATATATATATATATATATATATATATATACACATATATATCTATATCTATATATATATATATATATATATATATATATATATATACATACACACACACATATACATATACATATCATATACATATATGTGTATGTCGTTTATCAAGCATCTATCGGGCCTCTCCTCGGTATTGGAAACCTGTGCTGATTAGGAAAGACGGATTTTCCAGTCCTTTTGACATGGGAGCATTCTTTGTAGCCATCACTTTGATTATTTAGAAAAACCAGTAAGACATTTCCGTTAACCATAAGCCTTAGTTTCAACTAGCGACGCGTTATTTTTGTTACCCAGCCCAGAAACTCATTTGAATGTATTTGGTTCGACCTATCATTTGCAAAATCCTGTACCTCCATTCGCATTCACTTTCTTCCATATTACTTTCCACAAACCTCTCCTAACCATAGATTCGTAATGCCACTGCGAGGTTTTCCTCCTGTTACACCTTTCAGACTTTGGCCGAAATTTTATGTATTCTGTTTTAATCTACTCTATCATTTGCGGCAGTCTGGGCCTAAGGTTTTACTCGTTGACCTTTCAAAGTTGTAGAAACTGCTATTTAAAAGCTCATGTTTTTAAGCCTGTCAGCACTGAATGGGGGCTATTTTGTTGTCATGTCAAACACGTTGAAGAGACTGAACACGAAACCTTGGTCATTTTAGGTGACTTGGAGCCGGCACCTACTAGTGGTTCTCCTCCAGGGGGGAATTCTCCACTAGAACGTAATTTCATTTTTTTTTTTTGGGGGGGGGGGGCGATTTTGTCCTCCAAGGTGACCACAAATTGACAGGCATCAGTCCACACTATTGAGAGGTCACGCTCTGAGATTTCTCTCCGCTAGCTTGTGTGTTTTCCTGCATATTATTTGGAATGCACCTTTTGAGGCAGACAATTTTGGAAAGTGGGGTTGGGGGTAGTGATATTCTGACATATGATGAAATGGTGCATGGGCCAAAAAAGTTTGGGAACCTCTGTTAACTAGACATACACGAGATATTCATAGTCACTTAACCGGGAATTCTCCTTAGACCGGTGTACTCAGGTAGAGTAATTACCGAATCGACCTACCAAGGCAGTTTGCTTCCATCGGGGTCCTAATTGAATATGAAAAATGGCCATTTTGGCATTCGCGATGTGGGATTTTGCTTCTTGGATAGCTCTAGAAAACAGCCTGTTTAGCAGCTTTGATCTTAAGGGCAACGGTGGAGGGATCTTGTTATATAAGTTATTGAATAAGTATTGTCAAATAAGTGCTTTGAATGTTCTTTTAAATAACTGGCAATTAATGCACTTTCAAGATAAAAACCTGGGAGCAAAAGATCTTGATACACTTTCAGAAGAAAAGTTTGATTCTAGGTTCCATGTTAACAAACACGACAAGAACTGTTGTATCCAGAAAACTCAGATTTCAAAGAGACAAATTCCAGTTCAGTAACATGACGATTCGTCAAATCAGCACGGCAACTGGAGAGCCGTTGTTCGGAAGAAATGGGAAATTTCGTCAAGTTAGGACTAAAACCCAAGTACATGTTCTATACGAGTACCTGTATAGTTGAGGGATGCGTTGATCTTTTAACCTATCTTTTATTTATACCTGGTCGTTCGTAGATTCATCATTATTCTGTATTTCGTTCACGTTTATTTTGTAGAGTAATTAGTTCCTTATTGGACGAGTGGGTTGCGTACTCACCTATCAATCTAGTAGACCGACTTCGCTCCCCGCTACCGCCAATTCGGAACCAGAGGAATTTATTTCTGGTGATTAGAATTGCATTTCTCGATGTAATGTAGTTCAGATTCCACAATAAGGTAGGTCCCGTTACTGATTAAAGCCAATTGTTTCCTACCCAGACCAACCCAGGTCAATAAAAATCTAATTTTTCGGGCCAGCCCTAGGAGAGCTGTTAATCAGCTCAGTGGTCTGGTTAAACTAAGATATACTTAATTTGTAGAGTAATTACGTTATATCACTGTCTGTCGGATCTATCCTTTCAAGATTAATTTGTCAACCGTATTCCACTGTCTTTTCGTGTGATGTAAAATTCACTGGACCTTTAATAGATTCATTTCTCGACAGCCTTTCCGGTCATAGATAAATAAATAACATTGAGTTATTTATGTCTCATCGTTGATAGATTAATCAGTCAGCTGTATTTCACTCTATTTCCGTAGATTACCGTTACTGTATTACGTTGAATGTGAAATAGTAGGAAAGCAAAAAAAAAAAAATCAGTAAATAGTAACTTAGAAAAAAAAAATTGAGTTGAAACATCATTCAGTGACTTCCATCGTCTCTTGACAAGAATTGCATTTGCTCCATTTCAGGAATCACTCTCCTCCTCCTTTTCAGGAATGGCAGTTCGTTCCGTTAAAGAAAAAAAAATTCCCCTCCCTCTCTCAAGAATTACATTTCGCTTCATTTTTCCTAATTTTAGATTTGCATAACCTCTGTGTGCGTGTGTGTCATTGCCCCGGACTTTAAGTATGTTCTCCCGACATCCTCCCACCTCATTCCCCTTCCCCCTCCCCCTCGAACCTCCTTTTATGAGAGGCGCTGAAAGGTCATACTGACTTTCGACTGTTGTCCGTTCAGCCAAAAGCTTTCGAAGTAGAGGAACAGAATCGGAATTTCCATTATCAAGCAACGCTCCGGGTAATTGTATTCGGCGCTGTCGCCCGCGCTTGATGTCTCGGGGGCTCACCCCATTCTCCTCACCCCCCCCCCCCTCCCTTTTACTCCTCCTCCCCCCACCTCCCTCCAACACCTACCCCTCCTCCTCTCCTCCTCTACACCGAAATCTGGGAGAGGGAATTCTTGATTAAAAACAAAATCAAGAAAACAAAATATCTTTGGTAATGGTGTCATTATTAGAAATAGTAATTCTTCTTAAAACAATTTTGATGGAGATGACAAAAGTAATAATAATTCTTCTTAAAATATTTTTGATGACTTTGATGAAGATGACAAAAGTAATGATGGCATCATCTTTTTTTTCTTATATACAAGTCAGGTCATTGTTATCGATTTTGACAATAATCACAATCTCTGTATAATGAGTATAAACGTGCTCATATTTTTTTCCTACGCAACAACGATGCTACACAATTGGACTTGCTGTCGTCCAGCCCGAAGTGTCTCTGGCCAGTGCTCGGGACGGTACGAGACGTCCGTCCTATGGGTCTCCATTTGCCATCTTCAGTTACCAATTTTATATAGTATGGCTCCACCAGTAAGCAGTACTTAATTAGACCGATATATTATTATTATTATTATTATTATTATTATTATTATTATTATTATTATTATTATTATTATTATTATTATTATTAAACTACTACCCATCGTGCTCGATAGTATTGTTCATTTATGAAGTAATATTATTATTATTATTATTATTATTATTATTATTATTATTATTATTATTGCTGCTGCTGATGATGTGGTTGTTATAGTTCTGATAATTAACAGCATATGAAATCTGTACTCATATTTTATGATGATAATGTTAGCTGATAAAGTAATGATGCTTAAAGCACTTACAATTATTATTATTATATTATTATTATTATTATTATTATTATTATTATTATTTTATCATCATCAAGAACTGCAAACCGTAAGGCACTTTGATCCTGCACCTGTATAAATCCCCTTTGTACAAATCAAAGGATGGCATCAGTAAACTCCACCCTCCCATGTCCACAACACCTTCATTGTTTACATTAACACCTGTGCATGTTTATCAGTATTATGGCCGAATAGGAAAGTGGGTGATGGGAAAGTGTGGGTGTGGGTGATCTCTCCTTCATGGCAATGCCTTTGGGTAAATGTCAGTCTGTCAAGGGCTTCATGTTGTTCAGTAGCCATTTCCTACACTTTTTCTTCGAGTTGATGTTTGACGTGATCGTTATGCTTGTGGGTGGTTTTATATATATATATAATATATATATATATATATATATATATATATACTTGCATATAAATATATATATACAACGCACACACGTGCATACATACATGTGAAATAAGGTTTCAAAATCATTTGAAATTACCTGATATCTTTTGCTGACATCATAATTCATCTAAGTTTTTCGCTTCTAAAATTTGCTTAGTCTAAGTTCGGCCTTCATGGCAAACATTAATTATTCATGCAATTAATAATGGAACTGAATATGAATTTGGCTTATTGCCTTCATGAACCTGCGGATGACGATATTGTAGGCAGGATTGAAACATGTGAAATGGAAGAGAGGTATTTCTTCCAATACTCAAGGGACATTTCAAAGACGGTTTTAATTGAAATGATCTTTATTGTACAGTTCTCCATATTTGTTCTTAATGCTAAATTGCAAGAGTATGATTGAACGGCTGTAGGAGGAAAATAAACTAAACTGTAGACTTCAGACTGTGTTTCGTAGGAATAGAACTTCAGACTGCTTGGTAAGACTCAAGAGTGTGTTTCGCAGAAATAAGATTTCAGACTGTTTGGCAGGAATAGGACTTCAGACTGCTTAGTAAGACTTAAGACTGTGTTTGGTGGGAATAGGACTTCAGACTGCTTAGTAAGACTCAAGATTGTTTGGTAGGAATAGGAATAAGGCTGTGTTTTTAGTAGAATAGGACACTTTCAGAACTGCTTAGTAAGACTTAAGACTGCTTAGTAAGACTCAAGACTGTGTTTGGTAGGAATAGGACTTTCAGACTGCTTGGTAAAACTGAAGACTGTGTTTGGTGGGGATAGGACTCAAAACTGCTTTGTAAGACTTAAGACTGTTTGGCAGGAATAGGACTTCAGACTGTTTGGCAGGAATAGGACTTCAGACTCCATGGTAAGACTTAAGACTGTGTTTGGTGGGGATAGGACCCCCCTGACCCCAAAATCCCAAAATCACCGCATGACGGCCCCAGGCTCGGTTGAAAAAAGCGAGGTGAGCTCTAGGTTGATACCCCTGCCCAGTAAAAGCTTCAAGCGGCGCCGGAATTTGCATCTAAACTTAGCGATTTAACCTCATGACCAGCATATTATCATAATAAAGGCGAACGCAATGAACTTATAAATAGGATGCTGGTATGGGGTTTTAACCATCTGGGATACCGACGAGGCTTTGTGCCATTTATAAAGGAATTTAGTCAAGCGCCGAGCCTCATCACACACATCACATAAAGGGGGCGTTCAAGATTTCGAGTTGAAGAAGTTGGATAGCCAGGTGTGAAGGGATAAAAGTGTAAGTTTGTGTCATCTGATTTTTCTAAGTTATCTTTTACATTTTCGTCCTTGAAAAACCCCCCGCTCTCTCTCTCTCTCTCTCTCTCTCTACTCTCTCTCTCTCTCTCTCTCTCTCTCTCTCTTTGAGTTTTATAAGTTCCTCGTTGGACGAGTGGTTTATGTGCTCGCCTACCGAATCGGTAGTCCGGACCCCGGAGTTCGATTCCCCAACGTGGAATCAGAGTAATTTATTTCTGGCGATTAGAAATTCATTTCTCGATATAATGTGGTTCGGATCCCACAATAAGCTGTAGGTCCCGTTGCTAGATGACCTATTGGTTCCTAGCCACGTAAAAATATCTAATCCTTCGGGTCAGCCCTAAGAGATCTGTTAATCAGCTCAATGGTCTGGTTAAACTAAGGCATACATAACTTTTTGTGAGTTTTTATTTCATGTGGAGTTTCTCTTCCACTCTTCTTGAACTAAATGTTTTGCTTTATTCTATATTTGGGTCTCTCTCTCTCTCTCTCTCTCTCTCTCTCTCTCTCTCTCTCTCTCTCTCTCTCTCTCTCCAATCCCAGATGGTTTCGCGTTTTGGAAGGAGGGCTCTTACATTCCAAGAGAATGCATTGACAATGGCCTTAATCCAGAGGTTATTATGATCTGCTCCCTTTTTTTATGCTCCCTGGAATGGCCCCGGGAATTGAGTCGAAGTTTTCGGGAAACTTTTGTCGATCCTGCATTTTGGAAAAGAGTGAAAAGCGAGAGTCTTTAGTTTTCGACCAGAAGATTATTATTGTAATAGGTTTTATTTTTAAAGTTAACCATTTAGGTCACAGTAAGGTGTGTTTTCTAGTTATTTATTTATTTGCTTATTATTTTATTTTTGTTTTTACATTTAAACAGAAGTGGCGGTGTGTATGTACGAGTATGCATGCATACGAATATTAAAACACGCATGTATGTGTTTGTGTGTATGCTTTCATTTATACACACTAATTCATGCTTATGTTTCTATGCATATTCCATCCTGCTTTATTTATTCCTTTTCGACATTGGCTGCACTTTTTAGTAACATCATTCCTGTTCCAATATCTTTAGATAAGGTTATCAGTCTCCGCCATTTTGTCCCTTGATTGCGACTAACCGTAGTCGAATAACTGTGAAGTAAGTAGTTCATTGCTTAGATCACAGAACACACAGTTGTCGCTTAGTTGGGGAGTAAGCCTACAAGCTACTGTGTTGTTGTTATTGTTGTTTAAAGGAATATGCCTAAAGCAATTTTTCCAAGAGTGAATTTATATAATATATACATATGGGCGTGTATATGTAATTGTAATAGCCACAATGCCCTCTTAACTTCTCAAAATCTTTGCTCTTTTTGGATACGCTTGTCACTACAAAGCCTTGAGATCCAACTTCAAAGATATATGAAGAAATCATGATGTCCAGTAGTTGGAAACGAATCCGCGATACCATCATCACGACGAGGTCACCGCAAGGTGACCTCGTCGTGATGATGGTATCGCGGATTCGTTTCCAACTACCGGACATCATGATTTCTTCATATATCTTTGAAGTTGGATCTCAAGGCTTTGTAGTGAAAAGCATATCCAAAAAAGAGCAAAGAATTTAAGAAGATAAGAGGGCATTGTGGCTGTTACTATTAGATGTGCATCTGTAAAAATGACCAGTAGATTCTACATATATATATATATATATATATATATATATATATATATATATATATATATATTTTTTATTTGTTATATATTTATATATATGAAATATAAATATTCATATATATACATATATATACATTTTATATATATACATATATATATATATTGTATAGATATCTGCGACTCATTTGTCTGCACCACAGGACCTGAGGAGGTCTATAGCATTTTTTGGGGGGGATGGGAAACATACCCTTTTCTCCCCCATTGTTTTTGTTGACTCAATCTCCTTAAGTTTGCAATCCACGAGCTGAAGTTACGATGTGGAACGAACCATTGTGTCTAAAGCGCGTACTACTATTCGCTGTAAGCGATTCGACAAGCTCATCTGCCCATTCATTTTCCTTAAATGTTCGTGCGAGCAGAAACCAAAACAAATTGAAAGTGAGCGTCCTCTGCCTGGGTGAAACTGTATCCATCGTCAGTCTCCCTGCAAAAAATATACATAGGATTCGACAGAAATCCTCCATAGAACTCAGCACCGGAAATCCCTCCAAAGTTTTGCAGTGGGGGAATGAAAGGTTGTACAGGATGTTTCAGATTCCATTTACTAATAATATAAATCCAAGTGGATCTTTCTCGTTTGTCCATCCCGGGTGGGGGGGCGGGTAGGTAGGTGGTTGAGAGGGTGGGGGAGAGGACACATCTATCCTCTTCTTGCAAACCTGTTTGTCCACCCCAATGGGGTAAGGAATAGGGAGTGTAGGGGAGACATAACACATTTACCTTCCTCCTGCAAACCTGTTTGTCCCCCACAGTGGGGAAGAGGATAGGGATGGTAGGGGAGGCATGACACGTCTATCCTCTTCCTGCAAACCTGTTTGTCCGCCCCTTGTGTTTTAGGGGATAGGAAGGGTAGGGGAGACATGCCACATTTATCCTCCTCCGGCAAACCTGTTTTTCCGCCTCTTGTGGGATAGGAAGGGTAGGGGAGACATGACAAATCTACCCTCCTCTGGCAAACCTGTTTGTCCACCCCTTGTGGGTTAGGGGATAGGGAGGGTAGGGAAGACATAGCAAATTTACCCTCCTCCTGCAAACCTGTTTGTCCCCCGTGATGTTAGCAGGGTAGTTAGTAGATCGGGACTGTAGGAGAGACTTACCTGGAGCGCCGGGTTGTAACGCAGCGTAGCGCACCCCATCAAGCTCGTTCTAAAATATTCTTCGTCCTAAAGGTAAAGATTTGGGAAACCTTGATGAGGTTACGTAACAGATACCGACAAAAATGATTTCATGCTGAAGTCAAAAGGTCTTGCCAAGTCTTGGTACCTTAAACGTTCATCGGAGAATGAATGGGTCACAATGAGACCTGGAAGGATCACCCTTTTAGGGTTATTTGTGACACTGAATATTTGAAAATCAAATCCCCGTAGCCTGGGTCTTTGACAGTTTTGAGTTTAGGTTACTTTCGTTGCGCTAAAAAAATCGTTAATTTTCCCTTTGCATGTTCACTTTTACCTTTAATTGATTTATGGATTCATAGTTATTTCTTATTTGTTGAAACCTCAGATTTACCTGTTATTGATTTTTTAAAAATATTCTCACACATACACTTTGACTAACATTTATGAAATTATATTAATTCCGAGGTAGAGCGAATTGCATATTTAAGGATATTTGTAGCTCGATGAATATATATGTATATTATATATATATATCTATATATATATATATCTCTATATATATATCTATATCTATATATATATCTATATATATATATATATATATATATATATATATATATATATATATATATATATATATATATATACAATCATAGGTATTTTTATGGAATGATTATATATTTATTGCTTTACATTTTTTCCCTTTTACTCACATACGGGTAGTCTTTTTCTTTGAATCAAACTGTTCAAGTTTACATTGTTTAGTTTTGTTATGATAACAGTCGAGGATAAATAAATTCCTCAGGTGATTGCCTGCATTGCATTATATTATTATAAAGCACTCCTGCCATGATAATAATCACAATACATTTGAAATTTCCAGGCTGTTAGATGTGGTTCAGAAACGTATTTCTCATCCAAATGAAAGCTCTGGAAGAGTCCGATTCTTTATAGATTTTTTCCGGATCATATGTCTGTCAGCTCCCCAATTAGTGTGAGACAAACCTTGCAGAAGGGAAAAGGGAGAGAGAGAGAGAGAGAGAGAGAGAGAGAGAGAGAGAGAGAGAGAGAGAGAGAGAGAGAGAACCCGATATCATGGGTCAACAACGCTGAAATACCAGGGTAAGATTAATCTTCGTTTAGGGGAAAAAATAATGATTTGAGGAAGCAAAGGAATCTGTATAGAAAATAATCTTTATTAGAGCAGTTATTATTGTAAAGGAGGAGTGGCGTAGTGGCAAAATTATTAGGAAGGAAGAGGGTGGAGCAAGAGAATTTATCATTATTGAGGCAGACAGTACATGATTGTTATAAACGTAAGTCATCTGCAGGTTGAGTTGATAAGTATAACGCGGATGGAAAATGGAAAATGAAATCAAACAAATTTAGTAAAAACAAGAATTACACTCACAGGTAATAGCTACAGGGAAGGGTAATTAATGTAAGAAATTAGCGAAGAAAAACTTAGAGTTCAACAAGAGTGGAAATAAGAAAAAAAAAAAAAAATTGTATGAATGGAATATTACGTAGCAACTCATTGAATTAAGGATGAAAATATGGGGAAATCAACATATGTGAAAAAGGAATATTGGACAAACGGACGAAGAGAAAGGCAGAACGAATAGTAATAATTTAGGAAGGAGAGAGAAAACACACGACTATCGATTCCTCTGCAAAGTTTGCAAGCAGGAATCGAATGCAAATGATATGATATTAAAAGTTTTTCTCATTCAATTCTCTTTCAAATGCGCGACCCTCTCTCTGCCAGTGCCAAATTTTTCATGACCGTGACCTAAGCTCCTTTTATGTTGTTTTTCTTGCAGAATTTAGATTTAACTCTATGTGATTTGATTTTCTCTACTCTTCTATGGTCATGTTTCTAGAAACATGTACATTCGTAACAATATGAAGAATGGAATATTTCGTAGCAACTCACTGAATTAGGAATGAAAATATGGTAAAATCAACGTACGTTTTTATATTTTTCATAAGTATGCAATGTAATTTTGTTTACATATTTGTATGTTAATCTCTCTCTCTCTCTCTCTCTCTCTCTCTCTCTCTCTCTCTCTCTGTGTCGTGGTAGTCAAATGAAAACTTACGCTAGCTAACGTCACAGAGTATGCTTTGATCTTTGCGAAAACGCGTATCTCCAGTATTCAGGCTCATCCTTTTGTCAAGCTATTTTCATGTTAGTCTTCTGAATATAAATGGCATTTTATTCTGACACTTAAGGGAACTTTGACATTAGTCCAGCCAGAGATCTCATATAAAAAGATGACTTTTGATTGAGCCTAGGGTCAACGCCTCTTTTGAAGTGATCAGAAGAAAGATATTTATCGGTATGTAACGATGGACCCTAATTTTAATTCAGCACATAAACTCAATGCAAATTATAATGTTCTTCGCTACTTCGGTGCATGGAGAACTTGAGATCATTCCTGTTATTTTATTGGAGAGTTATATAAAATCAGTTTTTTTCTTGTTTTACTGTTTGCAGTTTTCTTGTTTTTACTTTTTGCAATTTATTATTATTGGATCATCTACCTCATTATTACCTAAACATTTTCCCTTATAATGTAAAGTGTACATGCATACACCCACAAACACTCACACATACACATATGTATGTATGTATATATATATATATATATATATATATATAATTATATATATATATCAGTTGAAGGATCCACATAATATATATATATATATATATATATATATATATATATATATATATATATATATATATAT
>NC_087220.1:42153705-42168705 GCF_015104395.2 Macrobrachium nipponense | reverse complement strand
ATTATTATTATTATTATTATTATTATTATTATTATTATTATTATTATTATTATTATTGTTATTGTTATTGTTGTTGTTGTTGTTGTTGTTGTTGTTGTTGTTGTTAAAAATCCACAATTATATAGTAAAATATATTTCCATGTAAAAATAAAACTTTACACTGAAGAGGAACACCGTTCAGGTGTTCGAAAGTCTTTGTTTATTTTTACATGGAAATATATTTTATATAATTGTGGATTTTTTAACAAGTTGTTTTCACGAGACTGTGAATTTCTTAACATTATTATTATTATTATTATTATTATTTGCTCTATCACAGTCTTCCAATTCGACTGGGTGGTATTTATAGTGTGGGGTTCCGGGTGCATCCTGCCTCCTTAGGAGTCCATCACTTTTCTTACTATGTTTGCCGTTTCTAGGATCACACTCTTCTGCATGAGTCCTGGAGCTACTTCAGCCTCTAGTTTTTCTAGATTCCTTTTCAGGGATCTTGGGATCGTGCCTAGTGCTCCTATGATTATGGGTACGATTTCCACTGGCATATCCCATATCCTTCTTATTCCTATTTTCAGATCTTGTTACTTATCCATTTTTTCCCTCTTTTTCTCTTCAACTCTGGTGTCCCATGGTATTGCGACATCAATGAGTGATACTTTCTTCTTGACTTTGTCAATCAACGTCACATCTGGTCTGTTTGCACGTATCACCCTATCTGCTCTGATACCATAGTCCCAGAGGATCTTTGCCTGATCGTTTTCTATCACTCCCTCAGGTTGGTGCTCGTACCACTTAATTACTGCAAGGTAGCTGATGTTTCTTGACAAACGGCTCCAGTGGAGGGCTTTTGCCACTGAATCATGCCTCTTTTTGTACTGGTTCTGTGCAAGTGCCGGGCATTCACTTGCTATGTGGTTTATGGTTTCATTTTCGTATTGCACTTCCTACATATGGGAGAGATAATTATTTCCGTCTATTGTTCTTTGAACATATCTGGTTCTTAGGGCCTGATCTTGTGCCGCTGTTATCATTCCTTCAGTTTCCCTCTTTAGCTCTCCCCTCTGTAGCCATTGCCAATTGTCATCGCTGGCTAGTTCTTTAGTCTGTCTCATGTATTCTCCGTGCATTGGTTTGTTGTGCCAGTCCTCTGTTCTGTCTGTCTTTCTCCTGTCTCTGTATATTTCTGGGTCTTCGTCTACTTTTATTAGTCCTTCTTCCCATGCACTCTTTAGCCACTCGTCTTCACTGGTTTTTCAGATAATTGCCCCAGTGCTCTGTTCTCGATGTTGATGCAGTCCTCTATACTTAGTAGTCCTCTTCCTCCTTCCTTTCGTGTTATGTATAGTCTGTCCGTATTTGCTCTTGGGTGTAGTGCTTTGTGTATTGTCATATGTTTCCTGGTTTTTCTGATCTATGCTGCGGAGTTCTGCCTTCGTCCATTCCACTATTCCTGCGCTGTATCTGATTACTGGCATTGCCCATGTGTTTATGGCTTTTTATCATATTTCCGCCGTTGAGTTTTTGACTTGAGTATCGCCTTGAGTCTCTGCATATATTCTTTCCTGATCGTGTCCTTCATCTCTTGGTGTTTTATATTCCCTCCTTCCATTATTCCCAGGTATTTGTATCCTGTCTCATCTATGTGTTTGATGTTGCTCCCATCTGGTAGCTTTATCCCTTCAGTTCTCGTTACTTTGCCTTTTTGTATGTTGACTAAGGCGCTTTATTTTTCTATTCCAAACTCCATCTTGATGCCCCCAGATACAATCCTTACAGTCTGGATTAGGGTATCTATTTCCTTGATGCTCTTACCATACAGCTTGATGTCGTCCATGAACATCAGATGGTTGATTCTGTTGCCTCTTTTCTTGAGTTGGTACCCGGCATCCATCTTCCTGTAGTACTTTTGTCATGGAATCATGGCTACTACGAAGAGTAGTGGGGACAGTGAGTCGCCCTGGAAGATCCCTCTCCTGATATTAACCTCTGCTAGTCTTATTCCAGAGCTTGTAAGTATTGTATTCCAGTTGCGCATTGTATTTTTTGAGGAAGCTGATGGTGTTTTCCTCTGCCCCATATATTTTCAGGCATTCTATTAGCCATGTGTGGTATCATGTCGAAGGCTTTCTTATAGTCTATCCATGCCATGCTTAGGTTGGTTTTCCTTCTCCTACTGTTCTTCATTACCATTTATTATTATTATTATTATAATAATTATTATTATTATTATTATTATTATTATTATTATTATTATTATTATTATTATTATTATTATTATTATTATTATTGGAAGGAAGAAGACCCTCTCTCCAGCATGTGTTGATGAAAAGGATGGTTTCGTTTTGCCAACTGATTTCATATTGAGTTTTTTTTATTTGCAATTTTTCCTAAAATTCGCCTTTCTTGCACATGAATATTAGTTATGATTGACTTGCAAGAAAGGCGAATTATTATTATTATTATTATTATTATTATTATTATTATTATTATTATTATTATTATTATTATTATTATTATTATTATTATTGTTGTTGTTGATGTTAAAAAACCACAATTATATATTAAAATATATTTCCATGTAAAAATAAAACGTTACACTAACGGTGTTCGAAAGTCTTTGTTTTATTTTTACATGGAAATATATTTTAATATATAATTGTGGATTTTTTAACAAGTTGTTTTCACGAGACTGTGAATTTCTTAACATTATTATAATTTTTTTTTTTTTTTTTTTGCTCTATCACAGTCCTCTAATTCGATTGGGCGGTATTTATAGTGTGGGGTTCCGGGTTGCATCCTGCCTCCTTAGGAGTCCATCACTTTTCTTACTATGTGCGTCGTTTCTAGGATCACACTCTTTTGCATGAGTCCTGGAGCTACTTCATCCTCTAGGTTTTCCAGATTTCTTTTCAGGGATCTTGGGATCGTGCCTAGTGTTCCTATGATTATGGGTACAATTTCCACTGGCATATCCCATATCCTTCTTATTTCTATTTTCAGGTCTTGATATTTATCCATTTTTCCCCTCTCTTTCTCTCAACTCTGGTGTCCCATGGTATTGCGACATCTATGAGTGATACATTCTTCTTGATTTTGTCATTCAACGTTACGTCTGGTCTATTTGCACGTATCACCCTATCCGTTATGATACCATAGTCCCAGAGGATCTTTGCCTGATCGTTTTCTATCACTCCTTCAGGTTGGTGTTCCTACCACTTATTACTGCAAGGTAGCTGGTGTTTCTTGTACAGGCTCCAGTGGAGGGCTTTTGCTACTGAATCATGCCTCTTTTTGTACTGGTTCTGTGCAAGTGCCGGGCATTCGCTTGCTATGTGGTTTATGGTTTCATTTTTCGTATTGCACTTCCTACATATGGGAGAGATGTTATTTCCATCTATCGCTCTTTGAACATAACTGGTTCGTAGGGCCTGATCTTGTGCCGCTGTTATCATTCCTTCAGTTTCCTTCTTGAGCTCTCCCATCAGTAGCCAATATATTATTAGTTATTATTATTATTATTATTATTATTATTATTATTATTATTATTATTATTATTATTATTATTATTATTATTAATCACGTTTTCCTCGCACGTAACCGTATCGAGTTTAGATTTTTCGCATTTTCTTAGAGCCGTCTCCCATCTACGTATTTCATTCCAAGATTCTCTTCCATAGCTTCATTATTACTTCCACGAGTGGCGTCCCTCTCGGAAATCGTAAGCGAATGATGAACTGTAGGGCGTTCAGTAGCAATATCACCCGACACTTTTCCGCCTTCTCGTTCTTGTGAAGTCATAGGGGCTTTGGTCTCCACCCGTCAACAGCTTCTTTTCTTTGTTTTGGTCGTATTCGGAGAGTATTATATAGTTGTTTTAGTTGTAGCACTAGTAGAAATGGTTGTGATAGTATTATTATGAGTAGAATAGTAGTTTTAGCAGTAGTAGTAGTGGCTGTGATAGTGGTAGTATGAGGAAAATAGTAGTGGTAGCAGTAGTAGAAGTGGTTGTGATAGTAGTAGTATGAGTAGAATAGTCGTTGCAGCAGTAGTAGAGGTGGTTGTGGTAGTAGTAGTATTAGTAAAATGGTATTTATAGTAGTAGTAGAAAATGGTTGCGTAGTAGTAGTTTTAGTAGATAGTAGTTGTAGCTGTAGTAGAAAAGGTGGTGTGGGTAGTAGTAGTATTAGTAGAATAGTAGTTGTAAGCAGTAGTAAGAAGGGGTTTTGGGTTGTGTAGTGTAGCCCCCTAGTATTTTAGTAAGATAGTAGTTGTACCAGTATTAAATGTGGTTGTGGTCGTGGTCGTAGTAGTATGAGTAGATTAGTAGTTGTAGCATCAGTAGAAGTGGTTTTTGGCAGTACTAGTAATACCACGTTATTTTTGTTTCTGTTATTTGTATGATTACTCTTATGCTCCCTACTTTCGAAGTTTAAACAATAACAAGTTTGACTATAAACCTTTATTGCCACCGAAAAAAAAGGTTTAGGGTGACAGAATAATTAATCTTCCAAAAAATATTCTTCGATCACGATAATAATTAATGAGTGCGGAAAAAAACAGTATTATAGGGAAAGTACTAAATTTAATTGTTTGCAGATAATTTATCTCGTGATCCGGTACAGATTTTGGCAAGAAAATTCGCGTTGAGGGTTTTATTCAATCGAATTTTGAAGAATTGCTCTAACTTTTTTGACTGGTACTTATGTTTTACTTTATGTACTCCTAGGTGTATTGTGATGTTTGTAATGCTATTTTTCTCAATAAAAGCTTTGCTATAGTAGATTCACGTCAACCGTGCATCTGATGGCCAGGCCAGTCCCTTACGACGCTCCTGAATTGGCGTTGATAAGCCAATCAGGCTTGGAAACTCTCAGTCTCTCGAGAGAGTTCACAATAAGCAGGATGTATGTTCCACACCTCCTGAGGGATACCTTCGAAAGGACGTAACCCTCAGGAGAGGTGGAATATACCTCTTGCCTATGTGAACTCTCGAGAGAGATTGAGAGTTTCCAGTAGTCTCTTGAGAGAGTTCACATAGGCAGGATGTATGTTCCACCTCTCCTGAGGGATACCTTTGAAAACAAAGAACGTATCCCTCGGAGAGGTGGAATATACATCCTGCCTATGTGAAACTCTCTCGAGAGACCGAGTTGTTAGCCCTGTGAGTGGCTTATCAGCAATCAGGAGCGTCGCAGGGGACTGGCCTAGACATCAGATGCTCGGTTGATGAGAATCTACTATAGTAATTGACCACTTAGATTAGTATTAGCATGTTTGTTCATTGCAGATAATAATAATGATCATAATGAAAACGTGAGAACACATCATATTCTTGTTTCATCACTCTTAATCACGAGAGTTAATTCGCCTTCGAAAAAAATTTCATAAATTCGTCTTATTTCCCTCTTAGAAATTATATTACTCATTTCTCATCATCGTGTTTGAAAAGAACGCCCAGCCCTTCACCCTTCCTTCAATCACAGTCCTTTTTCTGTATATTGATGAAGAATTTCATTAAATAATGGAAGATGTCGTGGAAACCGGACGGGGGACTGAAGTTTATTGGAAAATGGCAGGATTTTGGTTAAAAAAAAAAAAAAAAAGAAAAAAAAAGTTAAAACCGATGGTTATATTTCAACTGAGAAGTGACTGACAACTCCAAAATGAATATGAGAAATAAAAAAAAAGAAGTCTTACTTTTTCAAATAAAGCAGAATCTGTATTTTTTTTAAATACCCGATAATTGCTACGATGAATATTGAAAAGATCTGGAAAAACGTTTATTAACCCTTGCGAGCTTGATGGCTCGTGCTACGCTGCACTGGAACCCTGCGCTGCCCATCATGTCTCTCCTACTACCCTCCCGAGCTCATATCTTCCCTACCCCAACCAGTGCGGACAAACAGGTTTGCAGGAGGAGGGTGGATGTGCCATGTCTCCCCTACCCTCCCGATCTCTTACTTACCCTGCCCCACCCGGGGCGGACAAACAGGTTTGCAGGAGGGTGGTGGGTGTGTTATGTCTCCTCTACCCTCACAATCCCCTACCTACCCTGCCCCCACCCAGGGGACTGACGAACATGTTAGTGGAGGAGAGTGGGGGTGTGTCATGTCTCCTCCCCCCACCCTCGCATCCCCTACCTACCCTACCCAACCCGGGACGAGCAAACATGTTTGCTGGAGGAGGGTGGCTATGTCATGTCTCCCCCTACCCTCGCAATCCCCTACCTACCCCCTGCCCTCAGTGGGGCGGGGGGGTAGGAGTGGGGGACAAACAAGAAGGATCCACTTGGATTTTATTACTATAGAAGATAGATAAAGATTACAGATAAATCTGATAGAATTACACCACAAAGAATGGGAAATATGAGTCATTTAACAAAATCAATGAGAAGTAACTCATTCTGACAACAAAGAGCCAATGGCAGAAACACGAACGTTTTTCGAACATCAACAATAAACGTAATCCAAAACGTTTCCTTAGGTGGTTTTTACTTTTCACGTTTTTCTTTATTCGGATCGTGATCAGTCTCTCTCTCTCTCTCTCTCTCTATGTATACATATATATAATACACACACACACACACACACACACACACACATATATATATTATATATATATATATATATATATATATATTTATATTTATATATATATATAATGCTAACAGCTGCCCCCCGAGACATTTGAATAAGTTGATAAGTGTATTTCTCTCTCTCTCTCTCTCTCTCTCTCTCTCTCTTCTCTCTCTCTCTCTCTCTGGCCTCGACTCGACCTTTCCTTGCTCGTTCCATCGACTGCTGCATATCCTTCCATCGCAGAAAAATAAACTCCAAAATGAACAAACGCGTTCAGCTTTCAATGTACTTTTAATTCAGTGGTTTAGGTAATAGATGTTAAAATTGCGTTTATGGTTTGTTTTGTCGTTTCACTGCTTTAATGCCTTCATTGATAGGCAGGAAAGAGCAATAGGGAATGATGGCGATTAACCCTTTTATTGTTTTCTTTGTGTTTGTCTGTTTTTCAAGCTTTCCCACCAAAACTATTTATTCAGTGTAAACAATAACTCTTTTTGTCATCATTGTGAAGTGATGAAAACCGTTTTCAAACTGCAGACAACATTGTACTTTGAGTTATGGAGTAAATACTGACAACGTTTGCAAGGTAGTGAAAATTTATATTTCCTGTTGTTTGGCTGTTTATTTGTAAACAGACTGACATTGGAATGTTTGCCTAAATGGAGGGAAATCTCTTAATGAGACTCCCTTCCTAAGTGACGACGAATTGTCCTCTCAGGAATATGCGAACGTAGAGAGAGATTTAGTTTTGTTATATTGTAATGATAGTTATGAGGTATAATATTAGAAAGGGTAGTGTAGAAACCTAAAAGAGAGAATAATCAGAGTACAGTGAAAATAACGAGAGAGAGAGAGAGAGAGAAGAATTGAGCTTTGGTATGTGAGACAAATTTATTCAACAACCATAGACGTAACAAACTTATTAGTCACCGGACGCTAGCGAGACGGGAGAGCGACAACAGCCATAACACCGTCGCGAGCGAAATCGTAAGAGTGCCATAAAGTCGTTGACCCGTGTCCTTGCACCGGACTCACTCAGCTTCCCTTCAATTATGAAGCTCCACCTCCAAGAGGAGGCATTAACATGTTAATTTAGCAAGCTCCACCTTAAGGAAGAGGAATTAACATGTTAACCCCACCTCAAAGGGAATGGGGTAAGATAAGAGAGCGTCAGCTCCACTAATCCGGACCCCATTTGGGCTGGGATCTGAAACATACACCACCTCAAGGGGTTGGGCCAAATCGATCCTTGGGGTAGCCGATTGCAGAACGACAGAACCAGAGCAGAGAGGACCAGCTGCCGTCACACATAGTTAAAGAAGCAATGCCTTTCCAGAGCATTTAGTGGTCCTAACCAGATTTTGAATCTTTAGTTGCAACTTGTGTAACTGTAACTTGTATTCTTTGCAATAGTAAAGAAAGAAACTCTGCCGTTCGTCTCACTTAAACACTCCTGAGAGACTCGCATTACTAATTCAAAACTACCAATTAAGAACAATAGAGACATATAACATAGAACCAGATCGCAGAACGAATCATCTAGAATAAAGAAGCAGGTAAGAGAACATATGCACGTACATTTCAAGTCTAACAAGATTGTAGTTATATCTGACTCCGTAATATGTGCAGAATCAGTTTTATGATCCTTCTGTTGATTTAAGTTAAATATATCTTAGTTTAACCAGACCACTGAGCTGATTAAGAGCTCTCCTAGGGCTGGCCTGAAAGATTAGATAGATATTTTTACGTGGCCCGGAACCAATTGGTTACCTAGCAACTGGACCTATAGCTTATTGTGGGATCCGAACCACTTTATATTGAGAAATGAATTTCTAACCACCAGAAATAAATTCCTCTGGTTCCAAATTGGCAGAGCAGCGAGTCGAATTCGCGACTACCGAATCAGTAGGCGGGCGCGTAAACCACTCGTCCAACGAGAAACTTCCTCTGTTGACATAAAAGGTGATGAAGGTAGTAGGTAGTTAGCAACTGCCGGGGGTCACTGCTAAAGATGGAAAAGGGGTAGTAGCAATCTTGTCCTAAAATAGAAGTTGAGAATGGGAGATGTAACGAGCACAAATTTCCCATTAATAATTATTGACAAGAAGGCAGCGCTGACGCCATCTATTGGATACTTTTAGAATCAGTAGGACAAGTAGACTTCTAGTTGGACAAGTAGACGATTACATTTCAAGACGAAGGGGGGATGGAGAAAAGGATCGCTTTTTAACACTTACCAATCCGTGCCTAAGGTAATATATAGATGTGCAGTAAAAATGATTGGGAAAATGATATATCATTTCGACAGAAATAAGTAAATTAACATGACTGTCATTTTGAACATGACTGATAAAAAAAATTATTTTTATTTCTAGTCTCTGCAAAAGAATGAATCATATTCGCCTTGAGTTTGTTGCGTTTTTCCAGCATTCCAGTCGAATGTTTTTTTTTTTTTTTTGTACATCTTCGACATACGATAGAATTCTGGTTTCTTTTTTTCAGCTTCCATTATTACTTTTCCTCTCTTTATTTTGCGTCATTCTTACTTTTTCTCTCTTTATTTTGCGTCGTTCTTTCCTTTTGCAGTTTTATTCTCTTCTATTTCGAAAAGTGAAACCATGAAATTAAATTGTACTGGCACTGGAGAGACATTTTGAGATTTTTTAAAGATAATGTGTTCTTCGTCTTACAGTTGTAAGCAACAGTGACTACAGCAGTGTAGGTCTACAGAAGAGATGACGTTAATTAAAATGACTTATCCAGACGCCTTTCGTTAATGAAGTCAAAGGTAGTAACGAATATTCTGTCATTTCATTACTTTGAATAAGCAGTGATAGAGAGAGAGATATGGTCATCATTAATATTATTTGAATGATTTCGGTCTCACACCCAAAGCCTACAAGTTTAATTATCTTACCGTCATTGCTTATTCATGGCACGCTTTTAATCAAACGGGTTTTTTCTCTTTTGCAGATATGTATAGTACGTATTAATGATATAACTTAGCACTAAATAAGCCTTCGAATACATAAAAAATGAGGATGATGCTGGATCTAATTATGTATTTTTTTTCTCTCATAATCATATGAAAACACAGCCGTTTGTATGATAGGACTTCAACAATGAAAGTCATTTATTATTCACGTACCTACGTTGTTGGTCGCTGGAACCCAGGCCTGCTGTCTCCCTACCCTACCTATCTCCTACCTACCCCTGTCCCCACCAGGTGCGGACAAACAGGTTTGCAGGAGGAGGGTATATATCTACCCTCCAATCCCCTACCTATCCCCGTGCACAAACAGGTTTGCAGGAAGAGAGTATATATCTCTTCTACTCTCTTCATTCTCCTACCTATCCCCGCCCCACCCAGGGAGGACAAACCAGTTTGTATGGCGTGGGTGGCTGTGTCATGTCTCCCCTACTGTCACCCTGGGGATGACAAACAAGACCAGATACTCTCGGATTTTGGAGTTATAGACGAGTCTTTATTAGTAATTGTATTTTTTCCTTTTCCTGCGACTATATGTTGTACGTAATCAACTAAATCATCTTGAATACCATGGTTTGAATGTTCTAAGATGAAAGATCTATCGTCTTGATCTTAGTTATCTTTTTTATATATACAAAATATATATGTAATTTTCATAGATGGCATAGTGGTTAGTGTCGTGGTATGCCGCTGAGATTTTGCAGGCTCGCATCTCTCCTAGCAGTGTAGGGTCTGCGGTGCGAGGTTAAAGCCAACATTCTTAGGAAGCTTTAATTTCAATTTAATGGCCCTTTTGGTGTGCTTGTTCCATGTGAGTAGATTCATATACTGAAATAATAATAATAAATAAATAAAATAAATAAATAATAATAATAATAATAATAATAATAATAATAATAATAATAATAATATATAATAATAATAATAAATACTCCATATCAAATTGTCATTTGGAATAATCATGCAAAATCTTTTCAGAGTCGTATAAACCTTGCAAATTTTTCACCCATTTTTCAGTCATATCCAGTCGTCGTCTCTTCCACGAAGAGCCTCGGTAACATTTTAAGATGAAATGTGCTTAGTATCCCGTGTATATATAACATATACTCATTTTTGTGGCATATCTTTTAAGACGGATTCATGACGGCTCTGAGAAGGAGAAATGTATTCAGCGAATTTTTGCGTACCTCGTCGTTTTTCTTTTTCATTTACTTTTTGTTGTTAATTCTGTGGAACATTTAAATATTTGCCCCTCATGTCAGGAACGTTACAACTGAGCAAACTCGTTTAAGTAAATGAGGCATGGTCAGGATCTTTCCCTCGCGATTTCTATCCAGGTACTACTGTTACATGCTCAGTTCTCTCTCTCTCTCTCTCTCTCTCTCTCTCTCTCTCTCTCTCCTCTCTCTCTCTCCTCTATCTATCTATATATATATATATATATATATATATATTATATATATCTAATATATAATATATATATATATATATTATATAATAATTATTATATATTATATATATATTCATATATTTATGTGGTGTTTATATCGTTCCTTTTTCCAGGAAACATAAAAACAGGCACTATTAAAAGGAAAGTAACTTCGTACTTCGACAAGCAAAGTATGTTTTGATCCCCGAACCATTTTTATCCAGGTGGCCTGGAACAACTCCCTCTTGAAAATTAGTTTAATGACTTTTGGTAATTAGAGAGGCTTGTGTTAAATTTGCCTCTTATTTAATCCTGAGCTCCCAAGCCAGACGTTTTTTGTTAAGCTGTTAACGAACGTTTATTAAACGTTAGTTACTTGATATTGGTCCTAGAGGAAGTTTTTTTTGTTTGTAGGTGAATTATTATTATTATTATTTTTTTTTTTGAAGCTGCTACTTTTATGTGAATTTTTTTTTATTTATGCAAAACGAATGTTATTTGGCTATATTTTAGTTTCGTTCTGTTGTTTTTATTTTAATTTGCTATTCAGAGCTGCGTAAGCTGCGAATTTGCTGTGTTGTTTTTTTGATTAAATGTGGAAATCACACTCACGCACACACACACTCATATATATATATATATATATATATATATATATATATATATATATATATATATACATATATATATATACATATATATATATATACACACACACACACACACACACATATATATATATATATATATATATATATATATATATATATATATATATCTAATAAAAGGAGCCCATAAAAACACCAAAATATAGAGAAAAAAAGTACTATATTTCAGAGACTGCTGTCTCCCTCTTCAGGTAGATGAATGAGAAAAGTTTACAGAAAAGGTGGATTTTATACCAAGAGGTCCATCCACAAACAAGCCATTTTTAAGTCACCCCCGCTGATAATCTTCCTTTAATCTTCTTAAGGGTTGGTTGAATGAAGACGTTGTCCGGATCGTTTGGTCCGAAATCCATGCTCCTTTTGATGTTTTCATTACCTGCCTCTCTTTTATTAGGCCGATTCCATCATTTGACTCTTGTACCGGCAGTTGCTGCTATAAATTACACGTGACAAATTCCAGTTTATTCTATGGTTATGTTCATTTATATGGTTGAAAATAGCCGAGTTCTGTTGTCCATACCTAACTGACCGTTTGTGTTGTATTAATCTCTGGGGAAGGGATTTACCTGTAAATCCGATGTAAGATTGGTCACAGTCCTGGCATGGGATTTCGTATACCCCAGAGTCCTTTGGAGATGTCTTTTGTTGGACGTTAATCAGGGATTTGGCTAAGGTGTTTGGGTAAGTAAATACAAAAGGGTTCGATTTTCCGAGGGGGTTGGTTATTCTCTTAATCGTGTCCAGGTGGTGAATTATTATTTTATTGTTGGGTGTATCTCTGGTCTTGTCTTTAGGGGGACGGTAGAAAATTACGTTTTGCTTTGTGAATTGCTTTCTCAATTTATATGGTCAGGATATTTTAAAGACGAAAGTTGCTTGCGAATTAGTTCAAATTCTTTTTCCAGGAATTCTGGGGAACAAATTCGTAAGGCTCTTAAGAACAAGTTACTAGCTACACCTATCTTGATAGTAATGTCATGATAGCTAAAGTAGTGAATGTATGAAAGTGAGAACGTTGGTTTTCTGTATATGGTAAATTTGTATTCTGTCGTATCTCTGATTATTAAAACATCGAGAAAAGGAATTTTGTTGTCTGTTTCCCATTCAACTTTAAATTTGATGCTGGGCACTAATGTGTTTTAATTTCGAGAGGAATTCATTGAAATTGCCCCACCTATTATCCCAAAATGTTAGGATATCATCAACGTATCTCATCCACAGCATGTTTTTGGGTTTTATTGCATTTATTACTGTAGTTTCAAAGTATTCCATGTACAGATTGGCTAGAACAGGACTTAAAGGACTACCCTTACTACACCCGAAATTTTGCTTGTAGAATGATTCCCCGAATGAAATACGTTATTAGATGCACATAATTCAACTAGCTTTATTATTTTGTCAAGCGCCAATGGGAAATGATCTGAATAGGGGGATAATTTTACCCTTAAAAACTGAAGAACGTCCTGTACTGGTACTTTAGTGAACAGGGAATCTACGTCAAGGCTTAAAAGTTTTATGTTGTGAAGTGGTATATGTGCTTCTCTGAATTTGTGACAAAAATCTTCCGAATGTTTAATGTGACTATATATATATATATATATATATATATATATATATATGATATATATATATAATATGTATGTATGTATGTATGTATGATGTATAAATGACCAATTCGCTTAGGAACATTTGATGCCATGGGCTAGTTACTAAACACGACTAGACAGTTATTTATCTACACAGTTTCGCCGTGTTTAGTAATAGCCCCCAGAGGATCAAATACACTTAGGGACATTTGATCCCCCAGGGGTCTAGTACTAACCCACCGAAATACATTTGACCGCCCCAGAGGCTAGTACTAAACACGGCGAAGGTACGCCTCAGTGGCGTGATCGGTATGGTCTTGACTTGCCACCTCGGTGGCCGCGAGTTCGATTCTCGGGCATTTCATTGAGGTGTTAGAGATGTGTATTTCTGGTGATAGAAATTCACTCTCGACGTGGTTCGGAAGTCACGTAAAGCCGTTGGTTCCGTTGCTGAATAACCTCTGGTTCCATGAAACGGAAAACCACCATACAACCAACCAACCATACAACCTAAACACGGCGAAACACTGTAGATGAATCACGGTTTTTGCTGTGTTTTTGCCCCCTCGGGGCTGTATGCTCTTAACAGGCTTGTCCCTGGAACCCATGGCTCTGCGTATGTATGTATGTCTACGTGAACATACCTTTTATTACACTCATGTATTTAAACGCGACATGAGAAGGTTGAATACGTAATTTCTGTTTCAGCGGCTTCTGAAACTTCTGAATACTTCTGAGAACTTCAATTCAAGGAAAGTCCTGTCGTACAACTTCCCGTGGGAATTCGCAGAACTTCTTTGTCGCTATTTTCTTGTTTTGTGTTGCTTGTTCGCCCACTTTTCTCACATATTTATATATTACCATGGCGAGTGCTACAGTAGATTCACATCAACCGTGCATTTGATGTCAAGACCAGTCCTTTACGACGCTCCTGATTGGCTGTTGATAAGCCACTCACAGGGCGGGAAACTCTCCCTCTCTCTCGAGAGAGTTCACATAGGTATCCCTCAGGAGAGGTGGATTATAGATCCTACCCATGTGAACTCTCGAGAGAGACTGAGTTTCCAGCCCTGTGATTGGCTTTGTTACCATGACTGGTGACTATGATGGTGCTGATATGAAAATTTGAACGTTACAGATTTTCAGTTTTCTGTCAGAGAAAACTATTGAGGTGGCTATTTTGTCGTATCCGTCCGCACTTTTGCTTGTCCGCCCTCGGGGGTTAAAAACTACTGAGGCTAGAGGGCTGCAAATTGGTATGTTGATCATTCACCCTCCAATAATCAAACATACCAAATTGCAGCCGTCCAGCGTCGATAGTTTGTACTTTTATTTAATGTTAGATTTAACCTTGAGCTTGCGTTTGAGGTGCCAAAAAAGGCCACCTGCGGGCCGTGGCTGAAAGTTTCGTGGTCGTGGATGAGATTCATGAGCCGTGTCAGTGAGTTTCATACAGCATTATACGTTGTACAGAAAACTTGATTTGGCCGAAGAAATATCGGCGCATATTTTACATGCTTTTATTAGTCGGTACTATACTTGTAATATCAGAAGGGCTACTGATCATTAATTTCTTTGGGGGAAGGATTACTGGAATCTTCTGTGAGTTTATTCCATTTATCCTGCATCACTTCTCCTATGATAAATAGTGCGAACGAAAAGCAGATATTGTTGGGCCAATTAATAATCCACCTTTGTACATTCCTCAGATAAAGACGTATTTCTTCGTTCTAGGAATACATTACAATAGTTT
>NC_087220.1:42133705-42143705 GCF_015104395.2 Macrobrachium nipponense | reverse complement strand
CGACATTTGAATTACCACTCGGTATATTTGACATCTCCTATCTTGGGGTCTCATAAGAGGCGACCAGCCCAGAAAGCGTTTCTTCAGTTGCCATGAGAAACATTTCATATCCTTTGTTGATGCCGACTCTTTTTATTATGATGATAAGATTGAGTGGGAGTCTAGTCCGTGGAAGGAGACGAGTGGTTGTCCCCCATTCTCTATGTGAATGGGCGGTAATGGGTGATCGCTTATTATCCTTCAGAAGTTTGTACGTAGTCGTTATATTTCTTAAAAGACAATTTCGTTTATGTGAGAAATTGTCGAAAATAGCGTCTTTAATCTTCGGCAACTGATATCGTTCCTTTCCTCATATCAAGACGCGTTTGTTATTGTTTGGCTGCGAGAAATTGCTTCTTGAGGAAGAAAGGTTTCGCCTCCTTCATTGGCAGATACTGATGACGTCATTTCCTTGGAACGAACGACAGAGCCATTCTTTTTCATAACGACAACTCTGTTATGTTTGGATTCTGTGAGATGTCATTTCTAGAGAAAGGTAGCGACGTTATTTTATTATTATTGACCACATTATTAGTTTTCCGCAAAATAAAACGATTGAGATGGCTTTTTGCCTGTCCGTCCGCCCTCACGTCTTCAAAACTACTGAGGCTAGAGGGCCGCAAATGGTTATGTTGATCATCCACCCTCCTATCACTATGCAACCCTCTAGCCTCAGTAGTTTTTTGGGCCGTGGCTGAGAGCTTGATACGGCATTTTACGCTGTACAGAAAACTTGAGGAAATTTCGGCTCATTTGTTACTTCTTTATTACTAACCTCATGATTTTTCTTGAAGACAGACTTTTTTTTTTTTTTTTACAGATGTGAGGATCTATTTCATGGAAACTTATAATCTTAATATTCGGATGGTACTGATGGCATCCTTCTATTCCTTGAAAAAGAATATTTTTTAATTCATAAAGGCAACTTTATGGTATTATGATTGCATGAGAAATTTCCTTTTAAGGTTATAGTTTGTAAGTTATAAAGTAAATACCTTGAGATGTTGGTTGTTATGAAGTCTGACTTATGTTGTTGTAGAAGTCAATGCACATTTAATTGTGGTTTACATTTCCTATGTCTGTCAGTGCATAGTCCCACATCCGTATAACCTTACGGTTGATAAGAGGCGGTGATGAATTTCCTTCTTTATTTCTGACACTGGTATTCGGTAGGCAAATGTCTTAAATTGCCAGCCCCTTCGGACTCCATATACACTATAAAAAATACGAAACTGCCAATTCAATGAGTCATATTGGAAAGGTTGCCAATTTTTAATAATAATAATAATAATAATAATAATAATAATAATAATAATAATAATAATAATAATAATAATAATAATAATAGTAATTCAGTAAGTATACTTCTAGATGTAATATGCCTGTCAGGCCATCTCTTCTCACATTTACCTAGGAAGTAAGTAATTCTCTGTAGATTCTCTGTTGGTTAGGCCGAGTCCACATATCCACACAATTCCATTCTTAGGAGAAGGACCCACGCTGGTCCAAAATTCTAAACCAACCATCTAACCTCGGTTACTACTGTATTTATTCTGTAGTGGCTTAAGAAGTCTCTTGCTTTAGAACTCCTTAGTCCGTTTTTCCTGACCCTTGTAGGTAACCGTCATTAGAACAAATATTTCATTTGCATATTGTTGAATCCGTAACGTATAGCCGAAAAGAAAATACATTTTAATTCCAAATATTGCGCTGTAGAATTTACTCTTATTCTTCACAGTATATGTCATGTATACCTCTAAAGGATGTGGAGAGAGAGAAGAGAGAGAGAGAGAGAGAGAGAGAGAATCTTAAAAGGATATGTAGACCAAACCAAGAGAGAGAGAGAGAGAGAGAGAGAGAGAGCCTTCAAAGAATGTGTAGAACAAACCAAGAGACAGACAGACAGACAGAGCGAAACGTTTGGTTAGAGATAAATTGGGAGGAAATGGGTGTTCAGCGCGTGAAGATTTGCCGCATTTTTTAGGAGAGGCCAATTTCTACTGGGGCGGTTCTCTTTGTATTTGCTATTCACGACATGGAAGATCCAACTTTCCAGGTTAAAGGAAGAATCTGTTGGCTGCGAATGGCGACGGATGAGTTGCCAGATGTCGCGAGATGGTACAGCAGTGTAGCATTTTACCTTTACGATGGTCTTCAGAAATGATAACGGTATAATAACATCAGCTACCTCTTCGCATTTTATTCAAACATTTATTCATACCAGATGGAGAAAAATCTCTCTCTCTCTCTCTCTCTCTTCTCTCTCTCTCTCTCTCTCTCTCTCATATCCAGTCCAGCGGAGACCGCCAGACTTTCTCTCAGCCATTGACAGGTCAATCAGACAGAGGCAACGGCTGAAGTCAACGAAGTCAAAGGTCGAGGCCGAAGACTGCGGCGGATTTCGCTTGCAACAGGAGATCCGAGAAGGGCTAAATAAGATGACGTATCACTCTTACCTGTCGGCTTACAAGGTCTCGCCTGTCTGCTTCTGCTTGCCGCCATTGTTTCCGCCGGCTTTGCTTTGTTTGCTGAGGATAGAGGAGGTCCGGGGATTGCGTTGTGAATTTTATTATTATTGGAGAAACAAATCCACAGTTATGTAAATGTACATATATTGAAATTTAGATATATGTACATTTACATAACTTTGGATTTGTTTCTCCATTTGAAGACTCGTGCTCCTATGAGGATTTATTTATTTATTATTATTATTATTATTATATATCATCCTTTTTTATTATTATTATTAATATTATTATTATTATTATTATTCTTATTATTATTATTATTATTATTATTATTATTATTATTATTATTGGTGTTGTTGTATAGATATAGGAGTATCAATAATACTAAGTGAATTATTATTATTATTATTATTATTATTCTATTGAAGGAGATTGCTACTTCAGCTGCACTGATTTTATAGAAAAGAACTTCTATAAAATTAGATGCAGCTAAATCATCCATCTCCTTCAATAGAACATACTTGAAAGAGGGTCTTCTACCTTAACCCAATAACCGTTTGTTTTGGACTATGGGAAGCAGCTTTGGTGCCCCAGCTGTCAGCCAAGAGCGCGGGCAGCAAAAATTTCCGCTACCCAAACTGTCGGCAAAAAGTAAAAAACACAACATGGCAACTGACCTCTAGGCGCGCTATCTTTTGAGTGCAGGGGGGGGGGGTGGGGGGGGGGGCTACATTAGCTTATTTTCAGTTTCTGTATCTTATTCCTTATATTTTAACTCATATAAGTGTATTAGCATACATACGGCCGTTCCCTTTAACCACTGTCACGTATTTATATGTCTGCTCTTTCCAGCCAAATAATAATGATAATAATAAGGAAGGAGGCCTTCTCTGAGGGCAGTAGCATTGAATGTTATAGCTGTTTCAACGGCATTTAATTTATATAGAAATCTTCTCAATTCTTCCTATTATCTTTTTCTCAACACTGCCTTAGGTTTATTTCCTCTGACGTGTCGACAGCGCACAGGCAGTCATCTATGAGAGATACAACAAAGTGGATCAAGATACTGTTTTACATGTATTTATAGCAGGCAGGGCGTGTACAATCGGTGGGTAGGTCGGTAAGCAGGGATTTTAATTGGTCGTTGGATGGTGACGAAATCTGTCCCTGAGGCGTTGAGATTCTAGGTCCGTCCGGGGTTGTTGGCGTGGGTTGGGTGTTGGTTGGGGTACCTACACCTCGGTGGCAGGTACTATAAGCCGTCCAGGTGACAGGTCATCCGCTCTCTCTCTCTCTCTCTCTCTCTCTCTCTCTCTCTCTCTCTCTCGTGACGGTATATGGAGTAGGTTGGTTTTCTTGTATTCCTTCTATGATGGTAGGAAGAAATCTGTTTCTTGTACCATGTTGATAGTCTGTTTTTTTTCTCTAATATGTGCAGTGCCTCGAGATAACGTAGACGTCTCCGGTCCGGTGCTTGGTCAATAATTTTTGTGTTCGTTATAAGCTCAGCTCTTTCTGGTCTTCTGTTGTGTTTTTCCCTGTAGTGAATGAAATGGCCCCTTTCTTGAAGGTGGCAGGAGAGACGCTTGGAGAGTTTGGTAGTGGTCATACCCGACATAGAAGTGGTGTCATCCCTTGTACTGGGCATGTGAATTCGTAGATGACACTCCTTCTCTTCAAAGACGTTTCTGGGGGCGCCGGGTAGTTTTAAGAAGCAGCTGGCTGGTTTAGATATTTTTATAGTATATTATGAGGCTAATTTTATCACCTTTTGCAGTGGGGGAGACATTTTCGCTGATTATTTTCCTATTTGCCCCTTTTCGTCTTCCAAATATTTGTGGTGCATATAGTTTTTATGAAATATTTTTATAGCTCCACTTTGGTCGTTAGTTACGGTCGTGCTTTCCCGGTGCCATTTATGGGCGAACGTCAAACGCGGGACTCCAGAGAAAGAGACAAAGGCAAAGGAAGAAAGAAGGAAAGAGAGAGAAGAGAGGAAAAGAAGCTAAGGACATGAAGGGAGGGTTGGGACCTTCCTTCCTGCCCTGAGCCCCCTCTCCTCATCCTACCACTCACATAGAGAAGGCGAGAGGGAAAAAAGACAGAAAGGAAGAAAGAAGGAGAGAGAGAGAGAGAGAGAGAGAGAGAGAGAGAGAGAGGGAAAGAAGCAAAGGACTGGAAAGGAGGGTTGGGACCTCTCCTTGCTGCCCTGAGCCCCTTCTCTTTATACCTCTCACAGAGAGAGAGAGAGAGAGAGAGAGAGAGACCTTACCTTACAGACCTTACAGTTCGTTCGGGTTGCCCCAGGTCCCTCAGTGTGAGGCGCCTCTAATGTCTACCAGAGAGTTGCTAGTACATCTTCCGGTATATTTTGCATCTCCAATCTTGGATGGGTCTGGGATGCAGTTTAGATATTTGTCGATCTTATTCTTAAACACATCTACGCTCACTCCTGATATATTCCTCAGATGAGCTGGCAACGCATTGAATAGACCGCTGCATTATCGATGCTGGTGCGTAGTGGATTAATGTCCTGTGTGCTTTCCTTATTTTTCCTGGTATAGTTTTTGGGCACTATTAATCTACCTCTGCTTGCTCTTTCTGATATTTTTAGTTCCATGATATTTTCTGTTATTCCTTCTATCTGTTTCCATGCCTGAATTACATGTAAGCGTTCTCTTCTCCTTTCTAGACTATATAATTTTAAGGATTGTAGTCTTTCCCAGTAGTCTAGGTCCTTAACTTCTTCTATTCTAGCTGTAAAGGACCTTTGTACACTCTCTATTTGTGCAATATCCTTTTGATAGTGTGGGTACCATATCATATTGCAATATTCAAGTGGACTACGAACATATGTTTTATAAAGCATAATCATGTGTTCAGCTTTTCTTGTTTTGAAGTGCCGTAACAAACATTCCCATTTTTGCTTTACATTTTGCCAACAGAATTGCTATTTGATCATTGCATAACATGTTCCTATTCATCATCACACCAAGGTCTTTAACTGCTTCCTTATTTTTGTGATTGTCTCATTATTAGGTCCCCTATATGCATATAGCTTTCCTTCTCTGTCTCCATAATTTATTGATTCAAATTTATCAGAGTTAAATACCATCCTATTTACCTCTGCCCAATCATATACTTTGTTAAGGTCTCTTTGTAGAGCGTTCCTTATCTTCATCACAAGTAATTTCTCTACTTATTCTTGTGTCATCAGTCGAAACTACTCACTAACCGAATCCTTAACATTACTGTCTATGTCTTCAATCATAATAACAAACAATATTGCAGCTAGCACCGTACCTTGTGGCACACCGGATATTACTTGGTTTCATCCGATTTCTCATCGTTTGCAATAACTAATCTGTTTTTCTCCCTGTTGTGTAAAAATTCTTTTAACCATCTTCCTACTTATCTACGATATTGTGTTTTCTAATTTTCTTTGCTAATATATTATGGTCTACTTTGTCAAAGCTTTTGCAAAGTCTAGATAAACCACATCTGTTTTCATTTCCGCTTTCATATTTTTGAATATGTTCTCACGGTGGACTAACAGTTGGGTTTGTGTACTTTTTCCGGGTACGAAACCGTGTGTCCTATATTAAACAAATTATTTTTTTATTAAATGTTTCATAATATTTTTCTTCATTACCCTTTCATACACTTTCATAATATGTGATGTTAGACTCACAGGCCTATAATTACTTGCCTCTAGTCCTTGATCCACTTTTGAAAGTAGGGGTGATATATGCTAATTTGTGCTCATCATAAATCTTGCCTGTATCTACACTTTGTCTTAATAATATTTGCAAGTGGCTTGCGATAGAATGAACTACTTTCTTTAACAAAATAGCAGGGACATCCATCCGGCCCCCCCCTGCAGCAGCTCCATTTTTAAATTTCATTAATTGCCTGCAAACAATATCAGCTTCATTAATTTCTATGTCAGCTAAATATTCACTATTTCTTCCCTTACTTCTATATCATTATCTTCATTATCTATTCTAGGGGTGAATTCTCTCTTATATCGTTCTGCCAGTATGTTGCAAATTTCCTTTTTTTCATTCGTTATCTCCCTTCAATTCTCCAGAGGGGAGGGCCTATTTTCTATCTTCTTTTATTCATCTTCTTCGCATATGAGTATAATAGTTTGGGGTTTTGCTTGATATTAATAGGGTTTTTTCTTCCAAGTCCCGTTTTTCATTTTCTTTGATTGTATAATCTTTTGTTCTGCATTTTCTATCTTACTTTTTAGTTTTTCTATAACTTTTCCATGCATTTTTTTCTTTGTGGCAAGACCTTTTTTTTTCACTTTCTGATTTTCTGGAACAAGATCCTTCTGTTCTCTTGGTATGCATGAATGATGTGTTACTTTTCTTCTTCGGTATATATTTTTCCACATATTTTCTCCAATATTTTTTATATAATATCTCCGTATTTACCCTTATGTCATCACTTACGAAAATGTTATCCCAATCTTTGTTTAATTCTTCATAATTTCTGACCATTTTATATTTTTACTGTAGAAGTTGTATTTTCCATATCCTTCCCCGACTTTTTTCATTTCTTGCTTATCCTCTATTTTCACTTGCTTTGGAATGAACTGTTAATTCTGAATGACATTATGGTCTGAAAGAAATACTCGCATTATAAACTATTATTTCTTTAACATAATTCATCTCGTTCACAAAATACTAGGTCTAAAGTATTTTCCTTTCTTTGTTGGCAGGTGATTTATTTGTTGAATGTTTTGTTCTAGTAGCATATCTAATAGCTTTTCAAATTGCCTCTTATCTTCTGCACTACTATTACTCTCTTTTTTATATGTATAAGTACAACCACATCTCCTATTCGTTCTTTCCATTCTACGAAAGGAAAGTTGAAGTCACCAGATAGGAGAATAGTCCAGTCCTTATGATTTCTACATATATCATCCAATTTTTCAATTATTGAGTCAAACTCTTTAGTATTAGGAGGTTCTATATTACTATGTTTCATCAATTTTTCAGATTCAAATTCTACCGCTATTAGTTGACATTCTGAGTTACTATATTTCTCATATATTTTTCCTTGTTTTTTGTCCTTTCCCATATATTGCGGTTCCCCCTTGATTCCTATTTTTTTCTATCTGATCTATAAGTTTGGAACCCTTTTATTTGATCATCATTCCCAGTCTCTTGGGAATACCAGGTTTTTTCACTTATATTTCATTATATCTATTTTCTTTCATTTTGGGTTAGTTCTTCTAAGTACTCTATTTTTCTTTTTGAGTTACTCGTAACTAAACCCTGGCGCATCATCACTATGATGGTTTTGCGTGTTTTCCTCCTTCATTTAATAATGGTAGTAATAAGGATTTTCCCATGTCTCTTTCCTGTTCTGGTATGTTGTTCTTTTTTTCATTTCCAGAAATTCTGACATTAAAAAATCCAACTTTTCCATAATATTTTGATCTTCCTTCATCATAATTATTCATTTTGTGTCTGAATCTGCAATTTTCTTCCGTTTCTGCAATATCCTCTTGCATAATAAATACAGTTATTATCTCTTGAGTAGAATTTCGGAGCTGATGCTTTGAAATTTTTTTGTTTTTGCTGACACCTCTGCTATCTCATTGGTGGTTTGTTTTTTCTTTTCTCTTTTTTACCTGATATTCCTTGATTTCTCTCTTTATTTGTTTCTTTCTTATTTTTTGGATTTTATTACTTGGTTGGTTATTTATTTGATTATGATTCATGGCTACAGGGTGCATATATTTGCATTTTTTGTCGAACTTACATCCTTTTCCTTCTTTTAGGTTTTTAGCATATTTTTGGATGCGATCTCTGCAATCATCCCATATCCATCTAAGTATGCACATTTACCATATATTTCATAGTTTTTGACATATCTTAGGAGTTTGTAGTAACATCTTTCTCCAAATCTGCAATTCCCTCTTTTCAAAAGGTTGCAGATTTTGTCTTTCTTGTCTATTTTTTCCTCTTTCCCGTCATTGTGTAGATCTGGGTAGAGCCTCTTCGGATTTGCTTTTCTGTTTGTCATATCGTAAATTTATTTCTTCGTAGGTATGCTGCTTTATTGCCTCATATGTAGTATCAATGAGTATCTCTGCATCCATACTTTTATCTTGTTCTTTGTTTTCCTTATTTTTTTCTGTCATTTCATTTTTGTTTACTTCTCTTCCGTTTTTCCTCTTCTTCTTTTTCTTCTTCTTCTTCCTCTTCCTCTTCTTCTTCATCCTCAACTATTTGTACATTCAATCTTGATTTAATAACATTGTCTATCCATGATAGACATGTTGAACAAAAAATTCTTGTATCTTTTCTCAAATCTTGTATTACCTCAGCACACTGTGGATGGGTCGAATGTTGCATGCAGCACATTTTCTGATTAGGTTTTGTGGATTGACTATGCTATACCAAACCTTACACAGTTTGCATGCTTTTGGCATTCTTTTTCCTAATGCATCAATTAGATTTATTCACAAGATTCACCTTATTCATTTTCTTTGTCGGTAAATATGTTGTTTATGTATATTTTCTTTATGATCTCTTGACCACTTGGATTTTATTTGGAACTTCTTCAATTATTTTCAAGATGTTTTCATTAGATTTGTTCCAGTTTGAAGATTATATCCTTCTAATATATCTATGAATGCTTTTGTATCTTTTTGGTTTAGGAACTGTTGCTGATTTCCATAGACGAGAATGCCAGTTCCCTTCCTGCTACCTCATCGTATTGCGAATCTGCTAAACACGCTAAATTACGCCACCTCTTCCCGCGTTTGGAACTTACTGCCATCTTGTTCTGATTTATAGTATTACACTTGATAAACTAACTTAGAAGACGCTTTATCCTACTATTTTCCACACTAATCTTATCACCGATAGTTCATTTTTCACGAACACTTCTAGATATTTCTCAAATTAACTAGTCGTATGTTAAACTTGTGATATCTGTTGATTAATCTGACTTCACGCGGGTACATCTCACCAAGCAAGATGGCTACTACGAGAGAGAGAGAGGGGGGGGGGGGGGGGGGAAAGAAGCAAGGGATTAGAAGGGAAGGGGTGGGACCTGTCCTTTCTGCCCTTATTATTATTATTTATTATTATTATTATTATTATGAATTTTATTATTATTATTTTATTATTAATAAATTATATTTATAGAAAGAACTCTGAGGAACGAGAACATATTTAGTTTTGTCTTATTTTAAACCCTGTTTGTTTCCTAACATTCCTTCTTCTCTCCTCTCTCTCTCTCTCCTCTCTCTGTGAGAAGGTATAAAGAGAAGGGCCTCAAATTCAGCAAAAAAAATTTCAAAGCATCAGCTCCGAAAATTCTACCTCAAGAGATAATAACCTGTGATTTACTATGCAAGAGGATATGGCAAGAAACGGAGAAAAAAATTGCAGATTCAGTACACAAAAAATGAATAATTATGATGAAGGAAGATCAAATATTATTGGAAAAGTTGGATTTTTTAATGT
>NC_087220.1:42103257-42133205 GCF_015104395.2 Macrobrachium nipponense | reverse complement strand
CTGAATATGAATTTTGCTTATTGCCTTCATGAACCTGCGGATGACGATATTGTAGGCAGGATTGAAAACATGTGAAAAGAGAGGTATTTCTTCCAATACTCAAGGGACATTTCAAAGCCGGTTTTAATTGAAACACGTTCGGCGCAACTTTTGTTATTGCCTCTGTAATGATAAAATGATCTTTATTGTACAGTTCTCCATATTTGTTCTTAATGCTAAATTGCAAGAGAGTATGATTGAACGGCTGTAGGAGGAAAATAAACCGTAGACTTCAGACTGTGTTTCGTAGGAATAGAACTTCAGACTGCTTGGTAAGACTCAAGAGTGTGTTTCGCAGAAGTAAGACTTAAGACTGTTTGGCAGGAATAGGACTTCAGACTGCTTAGTAAGACTTAAGACTGTGTTTGGTGGGAATAGGACTTCAGACTGCTTAGTAAGACTTAAGACTGTGTTTGGTGGGAATAGGACTTCAGACTGCTTAGTAAGACTCAAGATTGTTTGGTAGGAATAGGACATGACTGTGTTTTTAGTAGGAATAGGACACTTCAGACTGCTTAGTAAGACTTAAGACTGCTTGGTAAAACTCAAGACTGTGTTTTTTAGGAATAGGATTTCAGACTGCTTAGTAAGACTCAAGACTGTGTTTGGTAGGAGTAGGACTTCAGACTGCTTGGTATAACTGAAGACTGTGTTTGATGGGGATAGGACTCAAAACTGCTTGGTAAGACTTAAAACTGTGATTTTAGTAGGAATAGGACTTCAGACTGCTTAGTAAGACTTAAGACTGTGTTTGGTGGGGGTAGGACCCCCTGAACCCAAAATCACTGCATGACTGCCCCAGGCTCAGTTGAAAGAGGCGAGATGAGCCCTAGGTTGATACCCTTGCCCAGTAAAAACTTCAAGCGGCGCCGGAATTTGCATCTAAACTTAGCGATTTGACCTCATGACCAGCATATAATCATAATAAATGCGAACGCAATGAACTTATAAATAGGATGATGGTATGGGGTTTTAGCGCTCTGGGATACCGACGAGGCTTTGTGCAATTTATAAAGGAATTTAGTCAAAGCACCGAGCTTCATCACACACATAAAGGGGGCGTTCAAGATTTCGAGTTAAAGAAGTTGGATAGCCAGGTGTGAATGGATAAAAGTGTAAGTTTGTGTCATCTGATTTTTTCTAAGTTATCTTTTACATTTTCGTCCTTGAAACACACCACCCTCTCTCTCTCTCTCTCTCTCTCTCTCTCTCTCTCTCTCTCTCTCATTTGATTTTTGAGTTTTTATAAGTTCCTCGTTGGACGAGTGGTTTATGTGCTCGCTTACCGAATCGGTAGTCCGGAGCCCGGAGTTCGATTCCCCAACGTGGAATCAGAGTAATTTATTTCTGGTGATTAGAAATTCATTTCTCGATATAATGTGGTTTGAATCCCACAATAAGCTGTAGGTCCCGTTGCTAGATAACCAATTGGTTCGTAGCCACGTAAAAATATCTAATCCTTCGGGCCAGCCCTAAGAGATCTGTTAAGCAGCTCAATGGTCTGGTTAAACTAAGGCATACTTAACTTTTTGTGAGTTTTTATTTCATGTGGAGTTTCTCTTCCGCTCTTCTTGAACTGAATATTTTGCTTTATTCTATATTTGGGTCTCTGAAGCCCTCCTCTCTCTCTCTCTCTCTCTCTCTCTCTCTCTCTCTCTCTCTCTCTCTCTCTCTCTCTCTTTGCAATCCCAGATGGTTTCGCGTTTTGGAAGGAGGGCTCTTACATTCCAAGAGAATGCATTGACAATGGCCTTAATCCAGAGGTTATTATGATCTGCTCCCTTTTTTTATGCTCCCTGGAATGGCCTCGGTAATTGAGTCGAAGTTTTCGGGAAACTTTTGTCGATCCTGCATTTTGGAAAAGAGTGAAAAGCGAGAGTCTTTGGTTTTCACCAGAAGATTATTATTGTAATAGTGTTTTATTAAGTTCCATTTAGGTCACAGTAAGGTGTTTTTTCTAGTTATTTATTTATTTGCTTATTATTTTATTTTTGTTTTTACATTTAAACAGAACTGGCGGTGTGTATGTACGAGTATGCATGCATACGAATGTTTGTACGTATGCTGTAATTCATACACACTAATTCATGTTTATGTTTCTATGCATATTCCATCCTGCTTTATTTATTCCTTCTCGACATTGGCTGCACTTTTTAGTAACATCATTCCTGTTCCAATATCTTTAGATAAGGTTATCAGTCTCCGCCATTTTGTCCCTTGATTGCGACTAACCGTAGTCGAATAACTGTGAAGTAAGTAGTTCATTGCTTAGATCACAGAACACAGTTGTCGCTTAGTTGGAGAGTAAGCCTATAAGCTACTGTATTGTTATTGTTGTTCAAAGGAATATTCCTTAAGCAATTTTTTTCCAAAGAGTGAATTTAATATAATATATACATATGGGCGTGTATATTTAATTGTTATAGCCACAATGCCCTCTTAACTTCTCAAAATCTTTGCTCTTTTTGGATACGCTTGTCACTACAAAGCCTTGAGATCCAACTTCAAAGATATATGAAGAAATCATGATGTCCGGTAGTTGGAAACGAATCCGCGATACCATCATCACGACGAGGTCACCTTGCCGACCTGACCAGCATAAGGTGACCTCGTCGTGATGATGGTATCGCGGGTTCGTTTCCTGCTATTGGATATCATGATTTCTTCATATATCTTTGAAGTTGGATCTCAAGGCTTTGTAGCGACAAGCGTATCAAAAAAAGAGCAAAGAATTTGAGAAGTTAAGAGGACATTGCGGCTGTTACAATTAGATATGTATCTGGTAAAAATGACCAGTATATATATATATATATATATATATATATATATATATATATATATATTTATACATATATATATATATATATATATATATATATATTTATACATATATATTTATATATATACATATATATACATATATATATATATATATATATATATATATGAATAACTGATCACGACAAGTATATAAAACGTGATGCTATGTATAAATAAAGGTTTTTTTTGCCACGAAGGAAAAAAAATGAAAAAAAAAAACGAGTTGGCCGAGTACTTTCGGTCCTATTCGGACCCTTTACTGAGGCATACTGGTTTTACAAAGAACACCATAGTCAAAAGAAGGCTTAATACAAACTGACACTACCAAATTAGCCATAAGGGCGATTTTCACTCTACAGAGAGGAGGAGGAGTCATAGGCTAGCCACACCTTGAAGGATACCGCGGTAAACAAGTGATTCTTCCAGAAAAACAGTACATTTTGAAAACAACACGGAGCATATACAATTTAATATCATGAATTTGTTACACAAATTTTCCCAACAAAAAATTATTATTAATGAAAAGACGAAAAGAAAATATAAATATATAATATATATATATATATATATATATATATATATATATATATATATATCGAGTAAGAGAAGAGGGGAGAGAAAATATCGAACCAGAGAGAGTGAGAGAGAGAGAGAGAGAGAGAAAGACAGAGAGAGAGAGAGAGTGAGAGAGAGAGAGAGAGAGAGAATTAATAACAATATACATGTGGGGACTAATTTATTAGTTGTTCATTTATTTTGAGGTCCTTCATAAACATCTTACAAATATAGGGTCCAAATGGTACATTCCCAGACTAAGATTTAGGTTGTTTTTTTATAGTGATTTGTATAATAATTGCCGATTCCAGTAAATTCTTGAAACATAATCATTAGATCTAGCAATTACCGAGGCATCACACCCCCAATTAATACAATGAGATTTTTCACTCAGATGGATAAACAGTGCATTTGAAGTCTGGGCTGTTCTAACTGAATACATATGCTGCTTAACCCGAACACATAAATTTTTACTAGACTGACCCACGTAAAACGATGGGCAATCCTTACAAGGAATTTTGTAAATGATGTTGTTATTTTGTTACGGGACTATTCTTAATTAGCATATCTTAATGTTATTGTTATAAGAGAACACTACATTAACATTAAATGATTTAAATATTGATTTTATGGCGGTTTCAAATCCACGAAAATAAGGTAAGCTAAGTACATTTTTAGGGATTTCTTTTTCATTTGTGTAAAAAATTCATGATATTAAATTGTATATGCTCCCGTGTTGTTTTCAAAATTGTACTGTTTTTTCTGGAAGAATCACTTGTTTACCGCGGGTATCCTTCAAGTGTGGCTAGCCTATGATCCTCCTCTCTGTAGAGTGAAAATCGCCCTTATGGCTAATTTGGTAGTGTCAGTGTTTGTATATTAAGCCTTCTTTTGGACTATGGTGTTCTTTGTAAAACCAGTATGCCTCAGTAAAGGGTCCGAATAGGACCGAAAGTACTCGGCCAACTCGTTTTTTCTTTTTCATTTTTTTCCTTCGTGGCAAAAAAAAAACCTTTATTTATATATTTATATATATATATATTCATATATAAAATATACATATATATATATATATATATACATATATGTTATATATATATATATATATATATATATATATATATATATATATATATATTGTATAGATATCTGCGACTCATTTGTCTGCACTAAAGGACCTGAGGAGGCCTATTGCATTTTTTTTTTTTTGGATGGCAAACATACCCTTTTCTCCCCCTTTGTTTTTAACACAATCACCTTAGTTTGCGATCCACGAGCTGAAGTTACGATGTGGAACGAACCATTGTGTCTGAAGCGTACTACTATTCGCTGTAAGCGATTCGACAAGCTCATGTGCCCATTCATTTTCCTTAAATGTTCGTGCGAGCAGAAACCAAAACAAATTGAAATCGTGTGTGTCCTCTGCCTGGGTGAAACTGTATCCATCGTCAGTCTCCCTGCAAAAATATTCATAGGATTCGACAGGGGAAATCCTCCATAGAACTCAGCACCGGAAATCCTCCAAAGTTTTGCAGTGGGGGAATGGAAAAGGTTGTACAGGATGTTTCAGATTCCATTTATAATAATAAAATCCAAGTGGATCTTTCTCGTTTGTCCATCCCGGGTGGGGGATGGGTAGGTAGGTGGTCGGGAGGGTAGGTGAGAGGACACATCTATCCTCTTCTTGCAAACCTGTTTGTCCGCCCCCGATGGGGTAAAGAATAGAGAGGGTAGGGGAGCCAACACATCTACCTACCTCCTTCAAACCTGTTTGTCCCCCACAGTGGGGAAGAGGATAGGGATGGTAGGGGAGGCATGACACGTCTATCCTCTTCCTGCAAACCTGTTTGTCCGCCCCTTGTGTTTTAGGGGATAGGAAGGGTAGGGGATACATGCCACATCTACCCTCCTTCAGCAAACCTGTTTTTCCGCCCCTTGTGGGTTAGGAAGGGTTGGGGAGACATGACAAATCTACCCTCCTCTGGCAAACCTGTTTGTCCACCCCTTGTGGGTTAGGGGATAGGGAGGGTAGGGAAGACATACCAGAAACAAATTTAGGAGCAAATACCTCCTGCAAACCTGTTTGTCCACCCCCGTGATGTTAGCATAGTCAGTTGAGTTTGAGATCTGGGACTGTGGAGAGACTTACCGGGAGCGCCGGGTTGTAACGCAGCGTAGCGCACCCCATCAAGCTCGTTCTAAAATATTCTTCATCCTATAGGTAAAGATTTGGGAAACCTTGATGAGGTTACGTAACAGATACCGACAAAAATGATTTCATGCCGAAGTTAAAAGGTCTTGCCAAGTCTTGGTACCTTAAACGTACATCGGGCAATGAATGGGTCACAATGAGACCTGGAAGGATCACCCTATTAGGGTTATTTGTGACACTGAATATTTGAAAAATCAAATCTCCCTAAGCCTGGGTCTTTCCGCAGTTTTGAGTTTAGGTTACGTTTCGTGCGCTAAAAAAAATCGTTAATTTTCCCTTTGCATGTTCACTTTTAACCTTTAATTGATTTATGGATTCATAGTTATTTCTTATTTGTTGAAACCTCAGATTTTACCTGTATTGATTTTTTAAAAATATTCTCACACATACACTTTGACTACATTTATGAAATTATATTAATTCCGAGGTAGAGCGAATTGCATATTTAAGGATATTTGTAGCTCGATGAAGTATATATTATATATATATATATATTCTATACTATATATATATCTCCTATATATATATATATCTATATATATATCTATATATATATATATATATATACAATATAGGTATTTTTTATGGAATGATTATATATTATTGCTTTACATTTTTTCCCTTTACTCACATACGGGTAGTCTTTTTCTTTGAATCAAACTGTTCAAGTTACATTGTTTAGTTTTTGTTATGATAACAGTCGAGGATAAATAAATTCCTCAGGTGATTGCCTGCATTGCATTATATTATTATAAAGCACTACCTGCCATTGATAATAATCACAATACATTTGAAATTTCCAGGCTGTTAGATGTGGTTCAGAAACGTATTTCTCATCCAAATGAAAGCTCTGGAAGAGTCCGATTCTTTATAGATTTTTTCCGGATCATATGTCTGTCAGCTCCCCAATTAGTGTGAGAAAGACAAACCTTGCAGAAGGAAAAGGGGAGGAGAAGGGAAAGGGAGAGAGAGAGAGAGAGAGGAGAGAGAGAGAACCCGATATCATGGGTCAACAACGCTGAAATACCAGGGTAAGATTAATCTTCGTTTAGGGGAAAAAATAATGATTTGAGGAAGCAAAGGAATCTGTATAGAAAATAATCTTTATTAGAGCAGTTATTATTGTAAAGGAGGAGTGGCGTAGTGGCAAAATTATTAGGAAGGAAGAGGGTAGAAGAGAATTTATCATTATTGAGGCAGACAGTACATGATTGTTATAAACGTAAGTCATCTGCAGGTTGAGTTGATAAGTATAACGCGGATGGAAAATGGAAAATGAAATCAAACAAATTTAGTAAAAACAAGAATTACACTCACATTTAATAGCTACAGGGAAGAGTAATTGATGTAAGAAATTAGCGAAGAAAAACGAGTTCAACAAGAGTGGAAATAAGAAAAATAAAAAAAAAATTGTTGAATGGAATATCTCGTAGCAACGCATTGAATTAAGGATGAAAATATGGGAAAATCAACATATGTGAAAAAGGAATATTGGACAAACGGACGAAGAGAAAGGCAGAACGAATAGTAATAATTTAGGAAGGAGAGAGAAAACACACGACTATCGATTCCTCTGCAAAGTTTGCAAGCAGGAATCGAATGCAAATGATATGATATTAAAAGTTTTTCTCATTCAATTCTCTTTCAAATGCGCGACCCTCTCTCTGCCTGTGCCAATTTTTTCATGACCGTGAACTAAGCTCCTTTTTTTTGTCGTTTTTTCTTGCAGAATTTAGTTTGAACTCTTTGTGATTTGATTTTCTCTACTCGTCTATGGTCATGTTTCTAGAAACATGTACATTCGTAAAAATATGAAGAATGGAATATTACGTAGCAACTCACTGAATTAGGAATGAAAATATGGTAAAATCAACGTAGGTTTTTATAATTTTCATAAGTATGCAATGTAATTTTGTTTACATATTTGTATGTTAACCTCTCTCTCTCTCTCTCTCTCTCTCTCGTGGTAGTCAAATGAAAACTTACGCTAGCTAACGTCACAGAGTATGCTTTGATCTTTGCGAAAACGCGTATCTCCAGTATTCAGGCTCATCCTTTTGTCAATCTCTTTTCATGTTAGTCTTCTGAATATAAATGGCATTTTATTCTGACACTTAAGGGAACTTTGACATTAGTCCAGCCAGAGATCTTAGATAAAAAGATGACTTTTGATTGAGCCTAGGGTCAACGTCTCTTCTGAAGTGATCAGAAGAAAGATATTTATCGGTATGTAACGAAGGGCCCTAATTTTAATTCAGTAGGTAAATTCAATGGAAATTATAATATTCTTCGCTACTTCGGTGTATGGAATACTTGAGATCATTCCTGTTATTTTATTGGAGAGGTATGTAAAATCAGTTATTTTCTTGTTTTACTTTTTTCAATTTATTATTACTGGATCATCTACCTCATTATTACCTTAAACATTTTCCCTTATAATGTGGAGTGTACATGCATACACCTACAAACACTCACACATACACGTGTATTATATATATATATATATATAATATATATATCTTTAATATATTATATATATATATGTGTGTGTGTGTGTGTGTTGTGTGTTTTTTTTTTCATGTGGGCTTCCACTCTCTGAAGCATGTTTGGCAAGTTTATCCCGGATTCTCTGTGGTAAAAAATACGTTGTTTACCAACACAGTATCTGCGACTTATGTAACAGGAAAACTTTGCCCAGACCTGTTTCTGTTTTAAGGCCCCTCCTGATGCCCAAGTTGGTACGTGTATCGTCCGGGAGGAGACAAGAATGCTGAACAAGGATTTTCCTGAATTTTAACTTTTGCTGGTTATGAAAAAACTCGTATTAGCTCGTATGTATTTTTGTTTGTTTGTTTGTTTGTTTGTTTGTTTAAGGATTAGAAAAATAAAATTATGATGCTATGTCGTTCATTTACTGAGATTTAAAATGTTACTTTTTTTTTAGATATTTGGAGGGATAGAAATGAGTTTTGGGGGTAAATAACTTTTTTTTAAGGTGGATTCCTGTACTATATTTTAGATTGAGGGTCCTGAAGCACTGGATACACACACACACACACACACACACACACACACACACACATAAAGATATATATATATATATATATATATATATATATATATATATATATATATATATACATACACACAGGTCCTATAAACCTGGTGATGTATGTGTAGTGCAGGTATGTATGTATGTATGTATATATATATATATCATACATACATACATACATACATACATACATACATATACCCATCATCAAGGAACAAGGCAAACGGAGACTTCCATTCTTACACATTTCTTGCCGACGTATCATGACACTGAGTCTTATGTTCAGGGCTAGAAAAAGGAAATAATTGCAATACAGTTAGAATCACGGTATTAAACAACTAAAAAAATAAATATTTAAAATTCACAAAAATGGTAATGCTGCATTAAAAATAGGTATGTAAATGAAATTAAAACAAGAGAAAACATAAAATATGTCCAACCAGAATGATCATCAATTACCAAAATATCATTACAGCCCACCCGCATTACCGACAGATTAGTGCCCCGCTGCATCGCCGTGTAACCTGAAACTGCTGACTGAACAAAACAGTGAAACGACAACGCAGTAGTATATACATAGTTCCCAAAGGCCAGAGGTCTTTAATGGTGGTTAAAAGATATTACAAACCAATAGTGTTTGCCCGTTAATGAATGCTATTACCATTTCAAAACGCTTTGACGAATTCAAATAAAACATACATTGCCGACCACTAAGTATCGTCGGGCAAGTTCTACTACCTGAAGTTCAGTATAGCCCGGTGTAAAGTTATTTATTCTGATGAATTATTGAAATTGAGCCAAGAGAGAATTGTTGTCGAAGTCATTGAGTTTTTACGCGCACACACACACACACACACAGACACACACACACACACACACACACACATATATATATATATATATATATATATATATATATATATATATATATATAAAGACAGAATACGTAGGCGCAAGCGGGCCAAAGCATATGGAAGGACAATGGGACACAGACACTTTAGCTAGTGGGTGCTTTTTAAATTGCTTTGATTTTACGTATGTTTTTTGTATATTTGTTGAGACTCAAAGTCAAAGTTATATTTCATATATTTTAATTTGTGTTGTTTCTCTTTTAACCTTGATGATGTAACTATGTGTTACGAAACGCGGTCCGGCAATAAATGTATACCGGATGACCGGCTATCTCCTTGTCGCTCCGTCCTTCTATATATACGTATACATATAGTATATATATATATATATATATATATATATATATATATATATATATATATATGCTTAAAAATCACAGAAGATGCACGTGACTCCTTAAATAAGGGAATACCACAGGAAAATGATAGGCAGAAATCCAAGCGCTTTCGTCTTACTAAGACAATGTCTTAGTAAAGACGAAAGCGCTTGGACTTCTACCTAACACTTTCCTATGGTATTCCCTTACCTATATGCATATGCATATATATGTGTGTGTGTGAATTTTTGTTACATACACCGGTGACTGTTTTACGTTCACAAATATTAAGTCACAAACAGATGAATTACCAGTTTACAATGCCATCGAAATAACTTACGCCCAAGAGGAATCAGGATGGCCAGGTGAATAAAGTCACTGTGTATCGCTGATCCCCCAACCTGGCCAACGATTCGAATTCTACCGGGAACGAAGCGCTTGTCAGTTTATATATATATATATATATATATATATATATATATATATATATATATATATATATATATATACATTATCGAAAAACGGTAATGTTATAAGGTCAATTTAGCACTTATTACTAGCATGTAACATAACAAATATACTAAGGTGATAAATAAAGCGTTTATAAGAAAAGAACGTCTTTTGCATTGTACTATAGAAATGTGTATGTATGTAGGTATATATGCATTTATGCATATTTAAACAATATAAACTACAATACATATTCTGTTTGTTCAGCCTCTTTGATGGAGCCCAAACATTCCTTTATAGCAAAACTGTTTTCTTATTTTAAGATTACCTTGTTTCCGTAAGTCGGGTTAGGTTTGAATATATGAATAATTTAAAGTACTTTATTTTGTTGCTTTGCTTTGACTCGTACTTGTAAATAAATCATTTTTTACAGTGTTTACGTTTTTACACGTTGAAAGCCTTGTTTTATTTTTACAGACAAACAACTTTAAAATTTTCCCATTTCTGAATAGATTAAGTCTATGATTATATATATATGTATATATATATAATTATATATATATATATTGTGTGTATATATATATAAAATGTGTGTGTATGTGTGATTATATACATGTCCATATTATATATATGTGTATATATAGATATATATTATATATATATTCCTACATACGTATATGCATATATAATGTATATTTGTATATAGATAGATAGATAGGTTTAGATATAAATAGATAGACATGAATGTGAAACTCCATCATTCATGTCTGTGCCTTGTGCTTTATCTTCCACAAATCTCCACTCATCTCCAGCCTCCATTCTCATGGCCCTCATCCCATGTGCGTAGGTCTGGTTTTCCTTTGCTTGCAGTACCTACGAACGGGACCCCAGCTGACACATTCTTTCGGAGGCAAATTCCCGAAATGTGTACTATAGTAGATTCACATCAACTGTGCATTTGATGTCGAGGGCAGTCCATTACGACGCTCCTGATTGGCTGTTGATAAGCCAGTCACGGGGCTGGAAACTCTCAGTTTCTCGAGAGAGTTCACATGTGTAGGATCTATGCTCCATCTCTCCTGAGGGATACTTTTGAAAGACGTATCTCCCTCGGGAGAGGTGGAACATAGATCCTACCCATGTGAACTCTCGATAGAGACTGAGAGTTTACAGCCCTGCGATTGGCGTATCAACAGCCAATCAGGAGCGTCGTAAGGGACTGGCCTAGACATCGAATGCACAGTTGATGTGAATCTACTTTAGTATTGCACGAGGCCCGGTTTTTTCACCATGCCCCTGGGTTAGGTTAGGTTAGGTTGGGTCAGGTCAGATTAGTTCAAAGCATTTAATCTCAAAGTAGGTTGGGTTTGGGAAACATAACGAGATTATTTTCAATAAGATGATGATTCAATGGTCAGTTTTTATGATATGGCCTCCCGCTGTTTTCAGGGAAGGTCTCGGCACTCGATTACATTTCGGGAATATGGCGGAGATCGTGCAAAGGGCATGTCCAAACCACCTTCATTTCCCTTTCATCATTACCTTTAGCCACATATTATTCATTATTATTTTTTATTCAGAAGATGAAGCTTATGCATATGGAACTAGCCGACAGGGGCCAGTGACTTTAAATTCGTCTTTCCAAAGAATGTGGTGCTCATCAGGAAGAGATTGTAAAGGGAAATACAGAAAGAAGAGATCTCTCTCATTAAAGAGAAAAAAATACATTAATAACTCGATAAAAAAATATTAAAATGCAAGGAAAATAGCGTTAGTGTAGTTCTGCATTGCAGGGAGACTGTTCACAGTCCAACGGAATTGAGAAGTTCGACGCATTAAAGAACTTTCCTAATTCGATACATTACAGAACTTTCCGTAATTCCCTCATTGTATCGTATCTTACTCTCTCCTGCAAACTGAGTTTATATTCCTCTTTAAGCTTCATTCTCAACTCGATAAAATATTTTCTAGTTTCATTGTTATACCAAGATCCATTTCTTTAATGGCAACACTGATCGTGCTTGGCCATTGTACAATCCTACTTTCGTTTCCAAATTTCATTCAGCCTCCCCATTGTTTCATTTGCCTGTTTTAGTCTTCCACAAGGATCCAGCTCGAGGGGACCTCTGCTGAATGCCATTGTTGCTCTTATTATTGTCATTATTATTATTTTGGAAGAAAACCCTCTTTCAAACATATTTTGTTAAAAGAAATGCTTATGTTTAATTCGCTAAACACAGCCATATTATTATTATTATTATTTTTTTTTTTTCTTTTTTTTTTTTTTTTTTGCTCTATCACAGTCCTCCAATTCGACTGGGTGGTATTTATAGTGTGGGGTTCCGGGTTGCATCCTGCCTCCTTAGGAGTCCATCACTTTTCTTACTATGTTTGCCGTTTCTAGGATCACACTCTTCTGCATGAGTCCTGGAGCTACTTCAGCCTCTAGTTTTTCTAGATTCCTTTTCAGGGATCTTGGGATCGTGCCTAGTGCTCCTATGAGTTATGGGTACGATTTCCACTGGCATATCCCATATCCTTCTTATTCCTATTTTCAGATCTTGATACTTATCCATTTTTCCCTCTTTTTCTCTTCAACTCTGGTGTCCCATGGTATTGCGACATCAATGAGTGATACTTTCTTCTTGACTTTGTCAATCAATGTCACGTCTGGTCGTTTGCACGTACACCCTATCCGTTCTGATACCATAGTCCCAGAGGGATCTTTGCCTGATCGTTTTCTATCACTCCCTCAGGTTGGTGCTCGTACCACTATTACTGCAAGGTAGCTGATGTTTCTTGCACAGGCTCCAGTGGAGGGCTTTTGCCACTGAATCATGCCTCTTTTTGTACTGGTTCTGTGCAAGTGCCGGGCATTCACTTGCTATGTGGTTTATGGTTTCATTTTTCGTATTGCAATTCCAATAAATATGGAGAGATATTATTTCCGTCTATTGTTCTTTGAACATATCTGGTTCTTAGGGCCTGATCTTGTGCCGCTGTTATCATTCCTTCAGTTTCCCTCTTTAGGTCTCCCCTCTGTAGCCATTGCCAATTGTCATCGCTGGCTAGTTCTTTAGTCTGTCTCATGTATTGTCCGTGCATTGGTTTGTTGTGCCAGTCCTCTGTTCTGTCTGTCTTTCTCCTGTCTCTGTATATTTCTGGGTCTTCGTCTACTTTTATTAGTCCTTCTTCCCATGCACTCTTTAGCCACTCGTCTTCACTGGTTTTCAGATATTGCCCAGTGCTCTGTTCTCGATGTTGACGCAGTCCTCTATACTTAGTAGTCCTCTTCCTCCTTCCTTTCGTGTTATGTTTATAGTCTGTCCGTATTTGCTCTTGGGTGTAGTGCTTTGTGTATTGTCATATGTTTCCTGGTTTTCTGATCTATGCTGCGGAGTTCTGCCTTCGTCCATTCCACTATTCCTGCGCTGTATCTGATTACTGGCATTGCCCATGTGTTTATGGCTTTTATCATATTTCCGGCGTTGAGTTTTGACTTGAGTATCGCCTTGAGTCTTTGCATATATTCTTTCCTGATCGTGTCCTTCATCTCTTGGTGTTTTATATTCCCTCCTTTCCATTATTCCCAGGTATTTGTATCCTGTCTCATCTATGTGTTTGATGTTGCTCCCATCTGGTACGCTTTATCCCTTCAGTTCTCGTTACTTTGCCTTTTTTGTATGTTGACTAAGGCGCATTTTTCTATTCCAAACTCCATCCTGATGTCCCCAGATACAATCCTTACAGTCTGGATTAGGGTATCTATTTCCTTGATGCTCTTACCATACAGCTTGATGTCGTCCATGAACATCAGATGGTTGATTCTGTTGCCTCTTTTCTTGAGTTGGTACCCGGCATCCATCTTCTGTAGTACTTTTGTCATGGGAATCATGGCTACTACGAAGAGTAGTCGGGACAGTGAGTCGCCCTGGAAGATCCCTCTCCTGATATTAACCTCTGCTAGTCTTATTCCAGAGCTTGTAAGTATTGTATTCCAGTGCGCATTGTATTTTTGAGGAAGCTGATGGTGTTTTCCTCTGCCCCATATATTTTCAGGCATTCTATTAGCCATGTGTGTGGTATCATGTCGAAGGCTTTCTTATAGTCTATCCATGCCATGCTTAGGTTGGTTTTCCTTCTCCTACTGTTCTTCATTACCATATTATTATTATTATTATTATTATTATTATTATTATTATTATTATTATTATTATTATTATTATTATTATTATTATTGGAAGGAAGAAGACCCTCTCTCCAGCATGTGTTGATGAAAAGGATGGTTTCGTTTTGCGAACTGATTTCATATTGAGTTTTTTTTGTTTATTTGCAATTTTTCCTAAAATTCGCCTTTCTTGCACATGAATATTAGTTATGGATTGACTTGCAAGAAAGGCGAATTATTATTATTAATAATAATAATAATAATATATTATTATATTATTATTATTATTATTATTATTATTATTATTATTATTATTGTTGTTGTTGTTGTTAAAAAACCACAATTATATATTAAAACATATTTCCATGTAAAAATAAAACGTTACACTAACGGTGTTTCGAAAGTCTTTGTTTTGTTTTATTTTTACATGGAAATATATTTTAATATATAATGGATTTTTTAACAAGTTGTTTTCACGAGACTGTGAATTTCTTAACATTATTATAATTTTTTTTTTTTTTTTTTTTTTTTTTTTGCTCTATCACAGTCCTTTAATTCGATTGGGCGGTATTTATAGTGTGGGGTTCCGGGTTGCATCCTGCCTCCTTAGGAGTCCATCACTTTTCTTACTATGTGCGTCGTTTCTAGGATCACACTCTTTTGCATGAGTCCTGGAGCTACTTCATCCTCTAGTTTTCCAGATTTCTTTTCAGGGATCTTGGGATCGTGGCCTAGTGTTCCTATGATTATGGGTACAATTTCCACTGGCATATCCCATATCCTTTTTATTTCTATTTTCAGGTTTTGATATTTATCCATTTTTTTCCTCTCTTTCTCTTCAAAAACTCTGGTGTCCCATGGTATTGCGACATCTATGAGTGATACATTCTTCTTGATTTTGTCAATCAACGTCACGTCTGGTCTCTATTTGCACGTATCACCCTATCTGTTCTGATACCATAGTCCAGAGGAGGTCTTTGCCTGATCGTTTTCTATCCACTACCTTCAGGTTTGGTGTTCCTACCACTTATTACTGCAAGGTGTTTCTTGTACAGGCTTCCAGTGGAGAGGGCTTTTGCTACTGAATCATGCCTCTTTTTGTACTGGTTCTGTACAAGTGCCGGCCATTCGCTTGCTATGTGGTTTATGGTTTCATTTTTCGTATTGCACTTCCTACATATGGGAGAGATGTTATTTCCATCTATCGCTCTTTGAACATAACTGGTTCGTTAGGGCCTGATCTTGTGCCGCTGTTATCATTCCTTCAGTTTCCTTCTTGAGCTCTCCCATCAGTAGCCAATATTATTATTATTATTATTATTATTATTATTCTATTATTATTATTCACGTTTTCCTCGCACGTAACCGTGTCGAGTTTAGATTTTTCGCATTTTCTTAGAGCCGTCTCCCATCTACGTATTTCATTCCAAGATTCTCTTCCATAGCTTCATTATTACTTCCACCAGTGGCGTCCCTCTCGGAAAATCGTAAGCGAATGATGAACTGTAGGGCGTTCAGTAGCAATATCACCCGACACTTTTCCGCCTTCTCGTTCTTGTGAAGTCATAGGGGCTTTGTTCCCCACCCGTCAACAGCTTCTTTTCTTTGTTTTGGTCGTAGTCGGAGAGTATTAGTTGTATTAGTTGTAGGACTAGTAGAAATGGTTGTGATAGTATTATTATGAGTAGAATAGTAGTTTTAGCATTAGTAGTAGTGGCTGTGATAGTGGTAGTATGAGGTAAAATAGTAGTGGTAGCAGTAGTAGAAGTGGTTGTGATAGTAGTAGTATGAGTAGAATAGTCGTTGCAGCAGTAGTAGAGGTGGTTGTGGTAGTAGTAGTATTAGTAAAATGGTATTTATAGTAGTAGTAGAAAATGGTTGCGTAGTAGTAGTTTTAGTAGATAGTAGTTGTAGCTGTAGTAGAAGTGGTTGTGGTAGTAGTAGTATTAGTAGAATAGTAGTTGTAGCAGTAGTAGAAGTGGTTGTGATAGTGGTATTATTATTACAATAGTAGTTGTAGCAGTAGTAGAAGGGGTTGTGATAGTGCTAGTATTAGTAAGATAGTAGTTGTACCAGTATTAAATGTGGTTGTGGTCGTGGTCGTAGTAGTATGAGTAGATTAGTAGTTGTAGCATCAGTAGAAGTGGTTTTGGCAGTACTAGTAATACCACGTTATTTTTGTTTCTGTTATTTGTATGATTACTCTTATGCTCCCTACTTTCGAAGTTTAAACAATAACAAGTTTGACTAATATAAACCTTTATTGCCACCGAAAAAAAATTTAGGGTGACAGAAAGAATTAATTCTTCCAAAAAATATTCTTCGATCACGATAATATTAATGAGTGCGGAAAAAAACAGTATTATAGGGAAAGTACTAAATTTAATTGTTTGCAGATAATTTATCTCATGATCCGGTACAGATTTTGGCAAGAAAATTTACGTTGAGGGTTTTATTCAATCGATTTTTGAAGCATTGCTCTAACTTTTTTGACTGATACTTATGTTTTACTTTATGTACTCCTAGGTGTATTGTGATGTTTGTAATGCATATTTTTCTCAATAAAAGCTTTGCTATAGTAGATTCACGTCAACCGTGCATCTGATGGCCAGGCCAGTCCCTTACGACGCTCCTGATTGGCTGTTGATAAGCCAATCAGGCTTGGAAACTCTCAGTCTCTCGAGAGAGTTCACATAAGCAGGATGTATGTTCCACACCTCCTGAGGGATACCTTCGAAAGACGTAACCCTCAGGAGAGGTGGAATATACCTTTTGCCTATGTGAACTCTCGAGAGAGATTGAGAGTTTCCAGTAGTCTCTTGAGAGAGTTCACATAGCCAGGATGTATGTTCCACCTCTCCTGAGGGATACATTTGAAAGACGTATCCCTCAGGAGAGGTGGAATATACATCCTGCCTATGTGAACTCTCTCGAGAGACCGAGTTGTTAGCCCTGTGAGTGGCTTATCAACAGCCAATCAGGAGCGTCGCAGGGGACTGGCCTAGACATCAGATGCTCGGTTGATGAGAATCTACTATAGTAATGACCACTTAGATTAGTATTAGCATGTGTTCATTGCAGATAATAATAATGATCATAATGAAAAAACGTGAGAACACATCATATTCTTGTTTCATCACTCTTAATCACGAGAGTTAATTCGCCTTCGAAAAAAATTTCATAAATTCGTCTTATTTCCCTCTTAGAAATTATATTTACTCATTTCTCTCATCCTGTTGAAAAGAACGCCCAGTCCTTCACCCTTCCTTCAATCACAGTCACTTTTCCTGTATATGATGAAGAATTTCATTAAATAATGGAAGATGTCGTGGAAACCGGACGGGGACTGAAGTTTATTGGAAAATGGAAGGATTTGGAAAAAAAAAAAAAAAAAAAAAAAAAAAAAAAAAAAAAAACAAAAAAAAAAAAAAAAAAAAAAAAAAAAAAAAAAAAAAAAAAAAAAAAAAAAAAAAAAAAGTTTAAAACCGATGGTTATATTTCAACAGAGAAGTGACTGACAACTCCATAATGAATATGAGAAATAAAAAAAAAGAAGTCTTACTTTTTCAGATAAAGCAGAATCTCTATTTTTTTTAAATACCCGATAATTGCTACGATGAATATTGAAAGATCTGGAAAAACGTTTTATTAACCCTTGCGAGCTTGATGGCTCGTGCTACGCTGCACTGGAACCCTGCGCTGCCCATCATGTCTCTCCTACTACACTCCCAAGCCCATAACTTCCCTACCCCAACCAGTGCGGACAAACAGGTTTGCAGGAGGAGGGTGGATGGGCCATGTCTCCCCTACCCTCCCGATCTCTTACTTACCCTGCCCCACCCGGGGCGGACAAACAGGTTTGCAGGAGGGTGGTGGGTGGGTGTTAGTCTCCTCTACCCTCACAATCCCCTACCTACCCTGCCCCCACCCGGGGACTGACGACATGTTAGTGGAGGAGAGTGGGTGTGTCATGTCTCCTCCCCCCCCTCGCAATCCTACTACCTACCCTACCCAACCCGGGTCGAGCAAACATGTTTGCTGGAGGAGGGTGGCTATGTCATGTCTCCCCTACCTTCACAATCCCCTACCTACCCTGCCCTCAGAGGGGGGGGGGGGGGGAGTGGGGGACAAACAAGAAGGATCCACTTGGATTTTATTACTATAGAAGATAGATCAGGATTACAGATAAATCTGATAGAATTGCACCACAAAGAATGGGAAATATGAGTCATTTCAAAATCAATGAGAAGTAACTCATTCTGACAACAAAGAGCCAATGGCAGAAACACGAACGTTTTGCGAACATCAACAATAAACGTAATCCAAAACGTTTCCTTAGGTGGTTTTTACTTTTCACGATTTCTTTTATTCGGATTCGTGATCAGTCTCTCTCTCTCTCTCTCTCTCTATGTATACATATATATAATACACACACACACACACACACACACACACACATATATATATATATATATATATATATATATATATATATATATTATATATTTATATATATATAATAGCTAACAGCTGCCCCGACATTTGAATAAGTTGATAAGTGTATTTCTCTCTCTCTCTCTCTCTCTCTCTCTCTCTCTCTCTCTCTCTCTCTGGCCTCGACTCGACCTTTCCTTGCTCGTTCCATCGACTGCTGCATATTCCTTCCATCGCAGAAAAATAAACTCCAAAATGAACAAACGCGTTCAGCTTCAAGTACTTTAATTCAGTGGTTTAGGTAATAGATGTTAAAATTGCGTTTATGGTTTGTTTTGTCGTTTCACTGCTTTAATGCCTTCATTGATAGGCAGGAAAGAGCAATAGGGAATGATGGCGATTAACCTTTTATTGTTTTCTTTGTGTTTGTCTGTTTTTCAAGCTTTCCCACCAAAACTATTTATTCAGTGTAAACAATAACTCCTTTTTGTCATCATTGTGAAGTGATGAAACCGTTTTCAAACTGGCAGGACAACATTGTACTTTGAGTTATGAGTAAATATTGACAACGTTTGCAAGGTAGTGAAAATTTATATTTCCTGTTGTTTGGCTGTTTATTTGTAAACAGACTGACATTGGAATGTTTGCCTAAATGGAGGGAAATCTCTTAATGAGACTCCCTTCCTAAGTGACGACGAATTGTCCTCTCAGGAATATGCGAACGTAGAGAGAGATTTAGTTTTGTTATATTGTAATGATAGTTATGAGGTATAATATTAGAAAGGGTAGTGTAGAAACCTAAAAGAGAGAATAATTAGAGTACAGTGAAAATAACGAGAGAGACAGAGAGAGAGAGAATTGAGCTTTGGTATGTGAGTCAAATTTATTCAACAACCATAGACGTAACAAACTTATTAGTCACCGGACGCTAGCGAGACGGGAGAGCGACAACAGCCATAACGCCGTCGCGAGCGAAATCGTAAGAGTGCCATGAAATCGTTGACCCGTGACCTCGCACCGGACTCACTCAGCTTCCCTTCAATTATGAAGCTCCACCTCCAAGAGGAGGCATTAATATGTTAATTTAGCAAGCTCCACCTTAAGGAAGAGGAATTAACATGTTAACCCCACCTCAAAGGGAATGGGGTAAGATAAGAGAGCGTCAGCTCCACTAATCCGGACCCCATTTGGGCTGGGATCTGAAACATACACCACCTCAAGGGGTTGGGCCAAATCGATCCTTGGGGTAGCCGATTGCAGAACGACAGAACCAGAGCAGAGAGGACCAGCTGCCGTCATACAGTAAAGAAGCAATGCCTTTCCAGAGCATTTAGTGGTCCTAACCAGATTTTGAATCTTGAGTTGCAACTTGTGTCACTGTAACTTGTATTCTTTGCAATAGTAAAGAAAGAAAACTCTGCCGTTCGTCTCACTTAAACACTCCTGAGAGACTCGCATTACTCATTCAAAACTGCCAATTAAGAACAATAGAGACATATAACATAGAACCAGATCGCAGAACGAATCATCTAGAATAAAGAAGCAGGTAAGAGAACATATGCACGTACATTTCAAGTCTAACAAGATTGTAGTTATATCTGACTCCGTAATATGTGCAGAATCAGTTTTATGATCCTTCTGTTGATTTAAGTTAAATATATCTTAGTTTAACCAGACCACTGAGCTGATTAAGAGCTCTCCTAGGGCTGGCCTGAAAGATTAGATAGATATTTTTACGTGGCCCGGAACCAATTGGTTACCTAGCAACTGGACCTATAGCTTATTGTGGGATCCGAACCACTTTATATTGAGAAATGAATTTCTAACCACCAGAAATAAATTCCTCTGGTTCCAAATTGGCAGAGCAGCGAGTCGAATTCGCGACTACCGAATCAGTAGGCGGGCGCGTAAACCACTCGTCCAACGAGAAACTTCCTCTGTTGACATAAAAGGTGATGAAGGTAGTAGGTAGTTTAGCAACTGCCGGGGGTCACTGCTAAAGATGGAAAAGGGGTGGGGTAGTAGCAATCTTGTCCTAAAATAGAAGTTGAGAATGGGAGATGTAACGAGCACAAATTTCCCATTTAATAATTATTGACAAGAAAGGCAGCGCTGAACGCCATCTATTGGATACTTTTAGAACTCAGTAGGACAAAAGTAGACTTCTAGTTGGACAAGTAGACGATTACATTTCAAGACGAAGGGGGGAATGGAGAAAAGGATCGTTTTTTTTTTAACACTTACCACCTCCGTGTCCTAAGGTAATATATAGATGTGCAGTAAAAATGATTGGGAAAATGATATATCATTTCGACAGAAATAAGTAATTAACATGACTGTCATTTTGAACATGACTGATACTGATTAAAAAAAAATTATTTTTATTTCTAGTCTCTGCAAAAAGAATGAATCATATTCGCCTTGAGTTTGTTGCGTTTTTCCAGCATTCCATCGAATGTTTTTTTTTTTTTGTAGGCATCTTCGACATAACGATAGAATTCTGGTTTCTTTTTTTCAGCTTCCATTATTACTTTTCCTCTCTTTATTTTGCGTCATTCTTACTTTTTCTCTCTTTATTTTGCGTCGTTCTTTCCTTTTGCAGTTTTATTCTCTTCTATTTCGAAAAGTGAAACCATGAAATTAAATTGTACTGGCACTGGAGAGACATTTTGAGATTTTTTAAAGATAATGTGTTCTTCGTCTTACAGTTGTAAGCAACAGTGACTACAGCAGTGTAGGTCTACAGAAGAGATGACGTTAATTAAAATGACTTATCCAGACGCCTTTCGTTAATGAAGTCAAAGGTAGTAACGAATTATTCTGTCATTTCATTACTTTGAATAAGCAGTGATAGAGAGAGAGATATGGTCATCATTAATATTATTTGAATGATTTCGGTCTCACACCCAAAGCCTACAAGTTTAATTATCTTACCGCCATTGCTTATTCATGGCACGTTTTTAATCAAACGGGTTTTTTCTCTTTTGCAAATATGTATGGTACGTATTAATGATATAACTTAGCCACTAAATAAGCTTCGAATACATAAAAAAATGAGGATGATGCTGGATCTAATTATGTATTTTTTTCTCTCATAATCATATGAAAACACAGCCGTTTGTATGATAGGACTTCAACAATGAAAGTCATTTATTATTCACGTACCTACTTGTTGGCGCTGGAACCCAGGCCTGCTGTCTCCCCTACCCTACCTATCTCCTACCTACCCCTGTCCCACCAGGTGCGGACAAACAGGTTTGCAGGAGGAGGGTATATATCTCCCCTACCCTTCCGATCCCCTACCTATCCCCGTGCACAAACAGGTTTGCAGGAAGAGAGTATATATCTCTTCTACTCTCTTCATTCTCCTACCTATCCCCCGCCCCACCCAGGGAGGACAAACCAGTTTGTATGGCGTGGGTGGCTGTGTCATGTCTCCCCTACTGTCACCCTGGGGATGACAAACAAGACCAGATACTCTCGGATTTTGGAGTTATAGACGAGTCTTTATTAGTAATTGTATTTTTTCCTGCGACTATATGTGTACGTAATCAACTAAATCATCTTGAATACCATTGTTTGAATGTTCTAAGATGAAAGATCTATCGTCTTTGATCTTAGTTATCTTTTTTACCCGATATATACCAAAATATATATGTAATTTTCATAGATGGCATAGTGGTTAGTGTCGTGGTATGCCGCTGAGATTTTGCAGGCTCGCATCTCTCCTAGCAGTGTAGGGTCTGCGGTGCGAGGTTAAAGCCAACATTCTTAGGAAGCTTTAATTTCAATTTAATGGCCCTTTTGGTGTGCTGTCCATGTGAGTAGGATCATATACTGAAATAATAATAATAAAAAATAAATAAATAAATAATAATAATAATAATAATAATAATAATAATAATAATAATAATAATAATAATAATAATAATAATAATAATATTTTGTTAAAAATAACTGCTGCTTCAGCACTATTAATCTTATAAAGAGTCTTCTCTATCTTTCTGATGACGGCTTTCTCGTTGTTGCTTAGACTGGCGAGCAACGCACCAAAGGGCATGGTCAAATTCGGTTGAGTCATTTGATTTATTATTGCTTATACAATTCTCTCTCTCTCTCTCTCTCTCTCTCTCTCTCTCTCTAACGCGACGTTTCCTCCTGATCGACAGGGCATTATCAAGCGATAACTGCTGAGGGACTGAATTCCAGTGTTTGTTGTTTTTGATTTAGCTGACCTTGTTGTCAGCACGGGCTCTTGCTCACAGAGCAGCCCGTAATGGCGCCCTCCTGGGCAGCACGCCCTTGCAGTACACCGCAGAAACATCACGAGAGACGACATCGTCAGGAATACTAAGATCATCGGGAGAGCACCTGACCCACGACGTCTGCGTCTCCTAGAAGCGCTGCTCATCCTCGAAGAAAAGCCTCCCCTCAATACCACCCAAGAAGCGTTCCTGATACCGACGTGTGTGAGGAGGACCACACCCCTCTCCCCTAACGAAAGTACCAGCGCGCATGGAACGAACACCAGACATGAGAACAATACCAGGGGTGACGTCACGCAGGTAGAAGCCAATCAAGAGGCTCCCGGTGATACCCCCTACCTGAGAAGGTCTGCAAGACTAGTCAACGCCGCCGTATGAGTCACCTTCCCGGGAACCAATAAAAACTCGACCTAGGAGAAGTGCTCTGACCGTACTGGAGAGCTCGCAACACCACAGAAGGACTCCGCCACGGAATCAGTCCCTACGTTATCGCTTGATATCTGCAATCACCACGATAAAAGGAGAAGGACGCACTGGAATTCAGTCCTCACAGTTATGCTTGATAAGCCCTGTCGATCAGGAGGAACGTCGGAGAGAGAGGAGAGAGAGAGAGAGAGAGAGAGAAGTGTAGAAGCAATTGTAATAAGAATAATAAACAAATGACTCAACCGAATTTGACCATGCCCTTTGGTGCGTTGCTCGCCAGTCTAAGCAACAACGAGAAAGCCGTCATCAGAAAGATAGAGAAGACTCTTTATAAGATAATAGTGCTGAAGCAGCAGTTATTTTTAACAAAACATGTCTACGAGAGGGTCTCCTTCCGAAATAATAATAATAATAATAAATACTCCATATCAAATTGTCATTTGGAATAATCATGCAAAATCTTTTCAGAGTCGTATAAACCTTGCAAATTTTTCACCCATTTTTCAGTCATATCCAGTCGTCGTCTCTTCCACGAAGAGCCTCGGTAACATTTTAAGATGAAATGTGCTTAGTATCCCGTGTATATATAACATATACTCATTTTTGTGGCATATCTTTTAAGACGGATTCATGACGGCTCTGAGAAGGAGAAATGTATTCAGCGAATTTTTGCGTACCTCGTCGTTTTTCTTTTTCATTTACTTTTTGTTAATTCTGTGGAACATTTAAATATTTGCCCCTCATGTCAGGAACGTTACAACTGAGCAAACTCGTTAAGTAAATGAGGCATGGTCAGGATCTTTCCCTCGCGATTTCTATCCAGGTACTACTGTACATGCTTATGTTTCTCTCTCTCTCTCTCTCTCTCTCTCTCTCTCTCTCTCTCTCTGGGGGAACCGCAATATATGGGAAAGACAAAAAACAAGGAAAAATATATGAGAAATATAGTAACTCAGAATGTGAACTAATAGCGGTAGAATTTGAATCTGAAAAATTGATGAACATAGTAATATATAGACCTCCTAATACTAAAGAGTTTGACTTGATAATTGAAAAATTGGATGATATATGTAGAAATCACAAGGACTGGACTATTCTCCTATCTGGTGACTTCAACTTTCCTTTCGTAGAATGGAAAGAACGAATAGGAGATTGTGGTTGTACTTATACATATAAAAAAGAGAGTAATAGTAGTGCAGAAGATAAGAGGCAATTTGAAAAGCTATTAGATATGCTACTAGAATACAACATTCAACAAATAAATCACCTGCCAACAAGAAAGGAAAATACTTTAGACCTAGTATTTGTGAACGAGATGAATTATGTTAAAGAAATAATAGTTTATAATGCGAATATTTCAGACCATAATGTCATAGAATTAACAGTTCATTCCAAAGCAAGTGAAAATAGAGATAAGCAAGAAATGAAAAAGTGGAAGGATATGGAAAATACAACTACAGTAAAATATAAAATGGTCAGAAATTAATGAAGAATTAAACAAAGATTGGGGAATAACATTTTCGTAAGTGATGACATAAGGGTAAATACGGAGATATTATATAAAATATTTGGAAGAAAATAGTGGAAAAAATATATACCGAAGAAGAAAAGTAAAACATCATTCATGCCATACCAAGAGACAGAAGGATCTTGTTCCAGAAAATCAGAAAGAAAAAAGGAAAAAAAAGGTCTTGCAAAGAAAAAAATGCATGGAAAGTTATAGAACTAAAAAGTAAGATAGAAAAATGCAGAACAAAAGAGTTATACAATCAAAAGAAAATGAAAAACGGGACTTGGAAGAAAAAACCCTATTAAATATCAAGCAAAACCCCAAGCTATTATACTCATATGCGAAGAAGATGAATAAAAGAAGAATAGAAATAGGCCCTCTGAGAATTGAAGGAGATTAACGAATGAAAAAAAGGAAATTTGCAACATACTGGCAGAACGATATAAGAGAGAATTCACCCCTAGAATAGATAATGAAGATAATGATATAGAAGTAAGGGATGAAAATAGTGAATATTTAGCTGACATAGATATTAATGAAGCTGATATTGTGCAGGCTATTAATGAAATTAAAAATGGAGCTGCTGCAGGGCTGATGGAATTCCTGCTATTTTGTTAAAGAAAGTAGTTCATTCTATCGCAAAGCCACTTGCAATATTATTAAGACAAAGTGTAGATACAGGCAAGATTTATGATGAGCACAAAATTAGCATATATTACCCCTACTTTCAAAAGTGGATCAAGACTAGAGGCAAGTTAATTATAGGCCTGTGAGTCTAACATCACATATTATGAAAGTGTATGAAAGGGTAATGAAGAAAAATATTATGAAACATTTAATAAAAAAACTAATTTGTTTAATAAAGGACAACATGGTTTCGTACCCGGAAAAAGTACACAAACCCAACTGTTAGTCCACCGTGAGAACATATTCAAAAATATGAAAGCGGAAATGAAACAGATGTGGTTTATTTAGACTTTGCAAAAGCTTTTGATAAAGTAGACCATAATATATTAGAGAAGAAAATTAGAAAAACACAATATCGTGGATAAAGTAGGAAGATGGTTAAAAGAATTTTTACACAACAGAAAACAGATAGTTATTGCAAACGACGAGAAATCGGATGAAGTTCAAGGTAATATCCGGTGTGCGCAAGGTACGGTGTTAGCTGCAATACTGTTTTGTTATTATGATTGAAGACATAGACAATAATGTGAAGGATTCGGTAGTGAGTAGTTTCGCAGATGACACAAAGAATAAGTAGAGAAATTACTTGTGATGAAGATAGGAACGCTCTACAAAGAGACCTTAACAAAGTATATGATTGGGCAGAGGTAAATATGGATGGTATTTAACTCTGATAAATTTGAATCAATAAATTATGGAGACAAGAGAAAGAAAGCTATATGCATATAAGGGACCTAATAATGAGACCATCACAAATATGGAAGCAGTTAAAGACCTTGGTGTGATGATGAATAGGAACATGTTATGCAATGATCAATAGCAACTCTGTTGCAAAATGTAAAGCAAAAATGGGAATGTTGTTACGGCACTTCAAAACAAGAAAAGCTGAATACATGATTATGCTTTATAAAACATATGTTCGTAAGTCCACTTGAATATTGCAATATGATATGGTACCCACACTATCAAAAGGATATTGCACAAATAGAGAGTGTACAAAGGTCCTTTACAGCTAGAATAGAAGAAGTTAAGGACCTAGACTACTGGGAAGACTACAATTCTTAAAATTATATAGTCTAAAAGGAGAAAGAGAACGCTACATGATAATTCAGGCATGGAAACAGATAGAAGGAATAGCAGAAAATATCATGGAACTAAAAATATCAGAAAGAGCAAGCAGAGGTAGATTAATAGTGCCCAAAACTATACCAGGAAAAATAAGGAAAGCACACAGGACATTATCCACTACGCACCAGCATCGATAATGCAGCGTCTATTCAATGCGTTGCCAGCTCATCTGAGGAATATATCAGGAGTGAGCGTAGATGTGTTTAAGAATAAGCTCGACAAATATCTAAACTGCATCCCAGACCATCCAAGATTGGAAGATGCAAAAATATACCGGAAGATGTACTAGAACAACCTTCTGGTAGACATTAGAGGTTCCTCACAAATGAGGGACCTGGGGCAACCCGAACAAGATGTAGGTCTGTAAGGTAACCGGGTTCCTCTCCTCCTTCTAGGTCCTCCTCTCTCTTCTCCTCTTCTCCTCTCCCATAATGTTTTTTATAGGTCAGTCTCTCATCTCTCTCTCTCTCTCTCTCTCTCTCTCTATATATATATTAATATATATATATATATATATATATATATATATATATATATATATATATATATATACTATATATATGTGGGTGTTTATATCGTTCCTTTTTCCAGGTATAAAACAGGCACTAATTAAAAGGAAAGTGACTCCGTACTTCGACAAGCAAAGTATGTTTTTGATCCCCGAACCATTTTTATCCAGGTGGCCTGGAACAACTCCTACTTGAAAATTAGTTTAATGACTTTTGGTAATTAGAGAGGCTTGTGTTAAATTTACCTCTTATTAATCCTGAGCTTCCAAGCCAGACGTTTTTTGTTAAGCTGTTAACGAACGTTTATTAAACGTTTAGGTTACTTGATATTGGTCCTGGAGGAAGTTTTTTTGTTTTGTAGGTGAATTTTTTTTTTTTTTTTGAAGCTGCTACTTTTATGTGCATTTTTTTTTATTTATGCAAAACGAATATTATTTGGCTATATTTTAGTTTTATTCTGTTGGTTTTATTTAATTTGCTATTCAGAGCTGCGTAAGCTGCGAATTTGCTGTGTTGTTTTGATTAAATGTGGAATCACACTCACGCGCGCACACACACACACACACACACACACACACTCACACACATATATAGTATATATATATATATGTGTGTGTGTGTGTTTATAAATGACCAATTCGCTTAGGAACATTTGATGCCCATGGGCTAGTACTAAACACGGCGAGACAGTTATTTATCTACACAGTTTCGCCGTGTTTAGTAATAGCCCCCAGAGGTTCAGATACACTTAGGGACATTTGATCCCCCAGGGGCTAGTACTAAACACACCGAAATACATTTGACCGCCCCAGAGGCTAGTACTAAACACGGCGAAGGTACGCCTCAGTGGCGTGATCGGTATGGTCTTGACTTGCCACCTCGGTGGCCGCGAGTTCGATTCTCGGGCATTCCATTGAGGTTTTAGAGATGTGTATTTCTGGTGATAGAAGTTCACTCTCGACGTGGTTCGGAAGTCACGTAAAGCCGTTGGTCCCGTTGTTGAATAACCTCTGTTTCCATGCAACGTAAAACCACCAAACAACCAACCAACCATACAACCTAAACACGGCGAAACACTGTAGATGAATCACGGTTTTTGCTGTGTTTAGCACTACCCCTCGGGGGCTGTATGATCTTAACTGGCTTGTTCCTGGAACCCGTGGCTCTGCGTATGTATGTATGTCTACGTGAACATACCTTTTATTACACTCATGTATTTAAACGCGACATGAGAAGGTTGAATACGTAATTTCTGTTTCAGCGGCTTCTGAAACTTCTGAATACTTTTGAGAACTTCAATTCAAGGAAAGTCCTGTCGTACAACTTCCCGTGGGAATTCGCAGAACTTCTTTGTCGCTATTTTCTTGTTTTGTGTTGCTTGTTCGCCCACTTTTCTCACATATTTATATATTACCATGGCGAGTGCTATAGTAGATTCACATCAAATGCGCATTTGATGTCTAGACCAGTCCCTTACGACGCTCCTGATTGGCTGTTGATAAGCCAGTCACAGGGCGGGAGACTCTGTTTCTCTCGAGAGAGAGTTCACATAGGTATCCCTCAGGAGAGGTGGATTATAGATCCTACCCCTGTGAACTCTCGAGAGAGACTGAGTTTCCAGCCCTGTGATTGGCTTTGTTACCATGACTCGTGACTATGATGGTGCTGATATGAAAATTTGAAGAATTTGGAACGTTACAGATTTTCAGTTTTCTGTCAGAGAAAACTATTGAGATGGCTATTTGTCTATCCGTCGGCACTTTTGCTGACCGCCCTCGGGCGTTAAAAACCACTGAGGCTAGAGGGCTGCAAATTGATATGTTGATCAGCCACCCTCCAATAATCAAACATACCAAATTGCAGCCGTCCAGCGTCGATAGTTTGTATTTTATTTAAGGTTAGATTTAACCTTGAGTTTGCGTTTCCCACCGCTATAGGTGCCAACAAAGGCCACCAGCGGGCCGTGGCTGAAAGTTTCATGGATCGTGAATGAGATTCATGGGCCGTGTCAGTGAGTTTCATACAGCATTATACGTTGTACAGAAAACTGGATTTTGGCCGAAGAAACATCGGCGCATATTTTACTTGCTTTTATTAGTAGGTACTATACTTGTAATATCAGAAGGGCTGCTAATTATTAATTTCTTCGGGGGAATGATTGCTGGAATCTTCTATGAGTTTATTCCATTTATCCTGCATCACTTCTCTTAAGAGAAATAGTGCGAACGAGAAGCAGATATTGTTGGGCCAATTAATAATCCGCCGTTGTACATTCCTCAGATAAAGACGTATTTCTTCGTTTTAGGAATACATTACAATAGTTTTAGACGTAAACCCTATCATTTTCGTACTTATATTTTTAGTCATACATTTTACGGAAATTTCCATTTTGTTAAGTTCTGTTTATTCATTTCTATCTATGTCATAATCGTCCAAACAGCGTACAAATCGTGGAAGCGTGA
>NC_087220.1:42093257-42098257 GCF_015104395.2 Macrobrachium nipponense | reverse complement strand
ATTCATTGTTAGAAATGGGAACTGGAGGAAATACAAAGATACGAAAGTTATAGCCAATTAGGATGTGAATATCAATGTGAATATCAAATTCATTTTACAGATTGAGAAGATATTTAATCATTCATTTTGATTTTTTCTTTGACTTAACTTACTTGGTTTCCTGGTCTCTTTATCTCGGATCCTGCTTTGGTGATGCAACTTCAGGGAACGGGGGAAATTATTCTTCCTCCTCCTCCTCCTCCTCCTCCTCCTCCTCCTCCTCCTCCTCCTCCTCCTCCTGTTCGTTCATTGCTTTCTCATAGTTTATCCTTTCCTTTCCTTTCCGTGACGTTATCCCTCCTCCTACCTACTCCCCCCTTCATACTCGACCCCCTCCCTTCCGACCAGGCTTTTCCTCCTGCTTCCCCATATTATTATTGCCTCTGCCCTCTATACGCTTGTGGTCCCTCCCCATCTTCACTTCCCTATACCACCTCTCGTCACCCTTTCATGCCAGAGATGCTCTGCTTCCATTCCTTTCATTTCCCGCTTTCACCTTTCCCCTCATCTAACCTCTCGCTTTCTTCTCCTCTTTTTCTACCCATTTTCCTTGTCTCCCTATCCCTTCTACCCCCCCACCCAATCATTCCTACAATTCCTCCCACCTCCTCGCTCTCTCCCCACCACTCCCCATCCATTTCTCCCCAACACCACCCCATCCCTTTCTCCCCATCCCTCCCCCTCCCCCATCATCTTTTCTTGAGGGAAGAGCATAATGCAAGGCCTCTTTTGTCTGGGAGGCGCAGCACTCTTGGTGATTGTGTCGACGTCAACGTCCTGGTGTCGTTTTTGGCTTTTTTTTCTCTCTCTCCTAAGATCGCGACGACAACAAGTCGTTGTCGCCGCCTTCGCCCTATCTGAAGTGAGGGCTTTTACCCACCTTCAGTTTATAGCTTTCCGTCAAGAAAACAATCGTGTCGGCTTTGTCTGTCCGTCCGCCCTTAGGTCTTATAAACTACCGAGGCTAGAGGGCTGCAGATCGGTATGTTGATCATCCATCCTCCGGTCATCAAACATACCAAATTGCAGCCCTCTAGCCTCAGTAGTTTTTTTTATTTAATGTTAAGATTAAACCATAATCATATTTTTGGCAGCGATATAGGTACCAACAAAATAGGTCATTACCGGACCGTGGATAAGTTTTTTGGGCCGCGGCTAAGAGTTTTTATGAGTCACCAGTGGACAGAAAACTCGATTGCGCCGAAGAAACTGAGGCCCATTATTGAGATGTTTAGAGTCGCTGTCGAGTTTTTTTTTTTTATGCCGTTCAAATTTTGATTTTGTCCTTCGAGTTGCCATGTTACAGTTTGAAATTTTATATTTGTAGTATGTCGTATCGTTATTTATTTTTTCATATGCGAATATTTCATGTTATCTCTTACTCATCGTTAAGTTTGGCTTTAGACTGGATTGGTCCCCGCTCTGGAGTGCAAGGTTTGGGTTTGGCAATGCCATCCCCCGAATACTAGCAACAATCAAGAAGTGTCGTACCGTATGGAACCACCACTTTCAAGGCAAAGACTTTGTGAATATTATATATATATATATATATATATATATATATATATATATGTATATATATATATATATATATATATATATATATATATATACACACACACTACATACATACTATATATATGTGTGTGTGTGTGTGTGCGTGTGCGTGCGAATGGCTCATCTCTACTCGCCAGCGAGAGTAGTGGGCATGATTTCATGCAAGGCTGGAGACGATTTTAGGCCAGTCATAAAAAAAAAAACCATCTTACCCTTGTTAACTAGAGCAAGGAGTGATTTAACCAGTAGTTAGTCTTAATTTAGTAGGTCGCAGCAAGGGTGTAGAAGAACTTAGGCTAACAGCCGCATCCCAGGATGCTATCCTAGAATTAAGCCCCTCAGTTGGCGTGGTTGGTTTGGTGTTTGCTTCTCACCTCGGTGGTCGCGGGTTCGATTCTCGGCCATTCCATTGAGGAGTGAGAGATGTGTATTTCTGGTGATAGAAGTTCACTCTCGACGTGGTTCGGAAGTCACTTAAAGCCGTTGGTCCCGTTGCTGAATAACTACTGGTTCCATGCAACGTAAAAACACCATACAAACAAACAAGCTATCCTAGAATTGGTAGGATATATATATATATTATATATATATATATATATATATATAATATGTATTATTGTATTATATATATAATTTAAATTTAATTTATTTATATTTAATATTTACATGTGTATGTACGTATGTGCGTGTGTTTGCATGCCTTCAAGTTTTTAAGTTTTAGGTTTTATTGACGACATTTGAAATACCACTCGGTATATTTGACATCTCATATCTTGGGCTCTCATAAGAGGCGACCAGCCCAGAAAGCGTTTCTTCAGTTGCCATGAGAAACATTTCATATCCTTTGTTGATGCCGACTCTTTTTATTATGATGATAAGATTGAGTGGGAGTCTAGTCCGTGGAAGGAGACGAGTGGTTGTCCCCCATTTCTCTATGTGAAGGGCGAATGGGTGATCGCTTATTATCCTTCAGAAGTTTGTACGTAGTCGTTATATTTCTTAAAAGACAATTTCGTTTATTTATGTGATAAATTGTCGAAAATAGCGTCTTTAATCTTCGGCAACTGATATCGTTCCTTTCCTCATATCAAGACGCGTTTGTTATTGTTTGGCTGCGAGAAATTGCTTCTTGAGGAAGAAAGGTTTCGCCTCCTTCATTGGCAGATACTGATGACGTCATTTCCTTGGAACGAACGACAGAGCCATTCTTTTTCATAACGACAACTCTGTTATGTTTTGATTCTGTGAGATGTCATTTCTAGAGAAAGGTAGCGACGTTATTTTATTATTATTGACCACATTATTAGTTTTCCGCAAAATAAAACGATTGAGATGGCTTTTTGCCTGTCCGTCTGCCCTCACGTCTTCAAAACTACTGAGGCTAGAGGGCCGCAAATGGTTTTGTTGATCATCCACCCTCCAATCACTATGCAACCCTCTAGCCTCAGTAGTTTTTACAGGCCACCACCAGGCTGTGGCTGGAAGTTTTTGGGCCGTGGCTGAGAGCTTTATACGGCATTTTACGCTGTACAGAAAACTTGAGGAAATTTCGCCTCATTTGTTACTTCTTTATTACTAACCTCATGATTTTTCTTGAAGACAGATTTTTTTTCTTTATTTTTACAGATGTGAGGATCTATTTCATAGAAACTTATAATCTTAATATTCGGATGGTACTGATGGCATCCCTCTATTCCTTTAAAAAGAATATTTTTTTTATTCATAAAGGCAACGATATGGTATTATGATTGCATGAGAAACTTTCGCCTTTTAAGGTTATAGTTTGTTTTAAGTTATAAAATAAATACCTTGAGATGTTGGTTGGTTGTTTATGGAAGTCTGACTTCATGTTGTTGTAGAAGTTCAATGCACAAGTTTAATTGTGAGGTTTACATTTTCCGTATGTCTGTCAGTGCATAGTCCCACGTCCGTATAACCTTACGGTTGATAAGAGGCGGTGATGAATTTCCTTCTTTATTTCTGACACTCTGGTATTCGGTAGGCAAATGTCTTAAATTGCCAGCCCCTTCGGACTCCATATACACAATAAAAATATGAAATTGCCAATTCAGTGAGACATATTGGTTAAAGGTTGCCAATTTTTAATAATAATAATTATAATAATAATAATAATAATAATATAATAATAATAATAATAATAATAATAATAATAATAATAATAATAATAATATGGTAATGAAGAACAGTAGGGAGAAGGAAAACCAACCTAAGCATGGCATGGATAGACTATAAGAAAGCCTTCGACATGATACCACACACATGGCTAATAGAATGCCTGAAAATATATGGGGCAGAGGAAAATACCATCAGCTTCCTCAAAAATACAATGCGCAACTGGAATACATACTTACAAGCTCTGGAATAAGACTAGCAGAGGTTTAATATCAGGAGAGGGATCTTCCAGGGCGACTCACTGTCCCCACTACTCTTCGTAGTAGCCCATGATTCCCATGACAAAAGTACTACAGAAGATGGATGCCGGGTACCAACTCAAGAAAAGAGGCACAGAATCAACCATCTGATGTTCATGGGACGACATCAAGCTGTATGGTAAGAGCATCAAGGAAATAGATACCCTAATCCAGACTGTAAGGATTGTATCTGAGGACATCAGGATGGAGTTTGGAATAGAAAAATGCGCCTTAGTCAACATACAAAAAGGCAAAGTAACGAGAACTGAAGGGATAAAGCTACCAGATGGGAGCAACATCAAACACATAGATGAGACAGGATACAAATACCTGGGAATAATGGAAGGAGGAGATATAAAACACCAAGAGATGAAGGACACGATCAGGAAAGAATATATGCAGAGACTCAAGGCGATACTCAAGTCAAAACTCAACGCGCCGGAAATATGATAAAAGCCATAAACACATGGGCAGTGCCAGTAATAGATACAGCGCAGGAATAGTGGAATGGACGAAGGCAGAACTCCGCAGCATAGATCAGAAAAACCAGGAAACATATGACAATACACAAAGCACTACACCCAAGAGCAAATACGGACAGACTATACATAACACTAAAGGAAGGAGGAGAGGACTACTAAGTGATAGAGGACTGCCCCGTCAACATCGAAAACAGAGCACTGGGGCAAATATCTGAAAACCAGTGAAGACGAGTGGCTAAAGAGTGCATGGGAAGAAGGACTAATAAAAGCAGACGAAGACCCAGAAATATACAGAGACAGGAGAAAGACAGAAAGAACAGAGGACTGGCACAACAAACCAATGCATGGACAATACATGAGACAGACTAAAGAACTAGCCCAGCGATGACAATTGGCAATGGCTACGAGAGAGCTAAAGAAGGAAACTGAAGGAATGATAACAGCGGCACAAGATCAGGCCCTAAGAACCAGATATGTTTCAAAGTACGAT
>NC_087220.1:42088257-42090757 GCF_015104395.2 Macrobrachium nipponense | reverse complement strand
GCACGAGTCTTCAAATGGAGAAACAAATAGACTCGTGCTACTATGAGGATTTATTTTTTATTTATTGATTATTATATATTACTTATTATTATTTTATTATTATTATTTTTTTTTTTTTTTTATTATTAGTTTTTTTTTTTTATTATTATTATTATTATTATTATTGGTGTTCTTGTTGTAGATATAGGAGTATCAATAATACTAAGTGAATTATTATTATATTATTATTATTATTATTATTATTATTATTATTATTATTATTATTATTATTATTATTATTCTTCTATTGAAGGAGATTGCTACTTCAGCTGCATTGATTTTATAGAAAAGAACTTCTATAAAATTATCTGCAGCTGAACCATCCATCTCCTTCAATAGAACATACTTGAAAGAGGGTCTTCTACCTTAACCCAATAACCGTTTGCTGTGGGAAGCAGCTTTGCTGCCCCCAGCTGTCAGCCAAGAGTGCGGGCAGCAAAAATTTCCGCTACCCAAACTGTCGGCAAAATGTAAAAAACACAACATGGCATGTGACATCCCGGGCGCGCTATCTTTTGAGTCCAGGGGGGTAACATTAGCTTATTTTCAGTTTCTGTATCTTATTCCATATATTTGAACTCATATAAGTGTATTAACATACATACGGCCGTTCCCTTTAACCATTGTAACGTATTTATATGTCTGCTCTTTCCAGCCAAATAATAATGATAATAATAAGGAAGGAGGCCTTCTCAGAGGGCAGTAGCATTGAATATTATAGGTGTTTCAACGGCATTTAATTTATATAGAATCTTCTCAATTCTTCCTATTATCTTTTTCTCAACTGTCTTAGGTTTATTTCCTCTGACGTGTCGACAGCACACAGGCAGTCATCTATGAGAGTATACAACAAAGTGAATCAAGATACTGTTTTACATGTATTTATAGCAGGCAGGACGTGTACAATCGGTGGGTAGCTCGGTAAGCAGGGATTTTAATTGGTCGTTGGATGGTGACGAAATCTGTCCCTGAGGCGTTGAGATTCTAGGTCCGTCCGGGGTTGTTGGCGTGGGTTGGTTGTTGGTTGGGGTACCTTCACCTCGGTGGCAGGTACTAAAGAAAGCCGTCCAGGTGACAGGTCATACCGTCTCTCTCTCTCTCTCTCTCTCTCTCTCTCTCTCTCTCGTGACGGTATATAGAGTCGGTTGGTTTCTTGTATTCCTTCTTATGATGGTAGGAAGAAATTCTGTTTCTTCTACCGTGTTGATAGTCTGTTTTTTCTCTAATATGTGCTGTGCCTCAAGATAACGTAGACGTCTCCGGTCCGGTGCTTGGTCAATAATTTTCGTGTTCGTTATAAGCTCAGCTCCTTCTGGTCTTCTGTTGTGTTTTTCCCTGTAGTGAATGAAAATGGCCCCTTCTTGAAGGTGGCAGGAGAGAGGCTTGGATAGTTTGGTAGTGGTCATCCCGACATAGAAGTGGTGGCATCCTTCTACTGGGCATGTGAATTCGTAGATGACACTCCTTCTCTTCAAAGACGTTTCTGGGGGCGCCGGGTAGTTTTTAAGAAGCAGCTGGCTGGTTCAGATATTTTTATAGTATATTATGATGCTAATTTTATCACCTTTTGCAGTGGGGGAGACATTTTCGCTGATTATTTTCCTATTAGCCTTTTCGTCTTCCAAATATTTGTGGTGCATATAGTTTTTATGAAATATTTTTATAGCTCCACTTTGGTCGTTAGTTACGGTCGTTTGCGGTTTCCCGCCGATTTATGGGCGAACGTCAAACGCGGGACTCCAGAGAAAGAGACAAACAAAGGAAGAAGAGGAAAGAGAGAGAAAGAGAGGAAAAGAAGCTAAGGACATGAAGGGAGGGTTGGGACCTCCCTTCCTGCCCTGAGCCCCCTCTCCTCATCCTGCCTCTCACATAGAGAAGGCGAGAGAGAAAGAGACAGAAAGGAAAGAAGAAAGAAGAGAGAGAGAGAGAGAGAGAGAGAGAGAGAGAGAGAGAGAGGAAAAGAAGCAAAGGACTGGAAAGGAGGGGTGGGACCTCTCCTCCTGCCCTGAGCCCCTTCTCTTTATACCTCTCACAGAGAGAGAGAGAGAGAGAGAGAGAGGAAAAGAAGCCAAGGATTAGAAGGGAGGGGTGGGACCTGTCTTTCTGCCCTTATTATTATTATTATTATATTATTTATTATTATTATTATTATTATATTAATAGATGAACTCTGAGGAACGAGAACATATTTAGTTTTGTCTTATTTTACCTGTTCCTACATTCCTTCTTCTCTCTCTCTCTCTCTCTCTCTCTCTCTCTCTCTGTGAGAGGTATAAAAGAGAAGGGGCTCAGCAAAAAATTTCAAAGCATCAGCTCAAAATTCTACTCAAGGGAATAATAACTGTATTTATTATGCAAGAGGATATTGCAGAAACGGAGAAAATTGCAGATTCAGACACAAAATGAATAATTATGATGAAGGAAGATCAAATATTATGGGAAAAGTTGGATTTTTTAATGT
>NC_087220.1:42064680-42087757 GCF_015104395.2 Macrobrachium nipponense | reverse complement strand
AAAAGTTGGATTTTTTAATGTCCCCCCAGAAATTTTTCCTGGTAAATGAAAAAAAAGAACAACATACCAAAAGAACAGAAAGAGACAATGGGGGGGGAAAATCCTTATTACTACCAATATTAAATGAAGGAGACAAAACACGCAAACCATCATAGTGATGAATGCGCAGGGTTTAGTTACGAGTAACTCAAAAAGAAAAATAGAGTACTTAGAAGAACTAACCCAAATTGAAAAGAAATAGATATAATGAATATAAGTGAAACCTGGTATTCCCAAGAGACTGGGAATGATGATCAAATAAAAGGGTTCCAAACTTATAGATCAGATAGAAAAAATAGGAATCAAGGGGGAACCGCAATATATGGGAAAGACAAAAAACAAGGAAAAATATATGAGAAATATAGTAACTCAGAATGTGAACTAATAGCGGTAGAATTTGAATCTGAAAAATTAACATGGAACATTCAGTAATATTATAGACCTCTAATACTAAAGAGTTTGACTTAATAATAGAAAAATTGGATGATATATGTAGAAATCACAAGGACTGGACTATTCTCCTATCTGAGACTTCAACTTTTCCTTTCGTAGAACTGGAAAACGAACGAATAGGAGATTGTGGTTGTATTTATACATATAAAAAAGAGAGTAATAGTAGTGCAAAAGATAAGAGGCAATTCGAAAAGCTATTAGATATGCTACTAGAATACAACATTCAACAAATAAATCACCCCAACATGAAAGGAAAATACTTTAGACCTAGTATTTGTGAACGAGATGAATTATGTTAAAGAAATAATAGTTTATGATGCGAGTATTTCAGACCATAATGTCATAGAATTAACAGTCATTCCATTCCAAAGCAAGTGAAAACAGAGATAAGCAAGAAATGAAAAAGTGGGAAGGATATGGAAAATACAACTCTACAGTAAAAAAATATAAAATGGTCAGAAATAAATGAAGAATTAAACAAAGATTGGGATAACATTTTCGTAAGTGATGACATAAGGGTAAATACGGAGATATTATATAAAAATATTAGAGAAAATAGTGGATATATATACCGAAGAAGAAAAGTAAAACATCAGTCCATGCATACCAAGAGACAGAAGGATCTTGTTCCAGAAAATCAGAAAGTGGAAAAAAGGTCTTGCAAAAGAAAAAAATCCATGGAAAGTTATAGAACTAAAAAGTAAGATAGAAAATGCAGAACAAAAGATTTATACAATCAAAAGAAAATGAAAAATGGGACTCAGGAAGAAAAAACCCTAATAAATATCAAGCAAAACCCCAAACTATTATACTCATACGGGAAAAAGATGAATAAAAGAAGAATAGAAATTGGCCCTCTAAGAATTAAAGGGAGATTAACGAATGAAAAAAAGGAAATTTGCAACATATTGGCAGAACGATAAAAGAGAGAATTCACCCCTAGAATAGATAATGAAGATAATGATATAGAAGTATGGGACGAAAATAGTGAATATTTAGCTGACTAGATATTAATGAAGCTGATATTGTGCAGGCTATAATGAAATTAAAAATGGAGCTGCAGCAGGGCCTGATGGAATTCCTGCTATCTTGTTATTAAAAAAAGTAGTTCATTCTATCGCAAAGCCAACTTGCAATATTATTAAGACAAAGTGTAGATACAGGCAAGATTTATGATGAGCACAAATTAGCATATATTACCCCTACTTTCAAAAGTGGATCAAGACTAGAGGCAAGTAATTATAGGCCTGTGAGTCTAACATCACATATTATGAAAGTGTATGAAAGGGTAATGAAGAAAAATATTATGAAACATTTAATAAAAAATAATTTGTTTAATATAGGACAACATGGTTTCGTACCCGGAAAAAGTACACAAACCCAATTGTTAGTCCATCGTGAGAACATATTCAAAAATATGAAAAGCGGAAATGAAACAGATGTGGTTTATCTAGACTTTGCAAAAGCTTTTGACAAAGTAGACCATAATTATTAGCGAAGAAAATTCCACCGAAAACACAATATCGTGGATAAAGTAGGAAGATGGTTAAAAGAATTTTTACACAACAGAAAACAGATAGTTATTGCAAACATGAGAAATCGGATGAAGCCAATGTAATATCCGTGTGCCACAAGGTACGGTGTTAGCTGCAATACTGTTTGTTATTATGATTGAAGAACATGACAGTAATGGTAAGGATTTCGGTAGTGAGTAGTTTCGCTGATGACACAAGAATAAGTAGAGAAATTACTTGTGATGAAGATAGGAACGCTCTACAAAAGAAAACCTTAACAAAGTATATGATTGGGCAGAGGTAAATAGGATGGTATTTAACTCTGATAAATTTGAATCAATAAATTATGGAGACAGAGAAGGAAAGCTATATGCATATAGGGGACCTAATAATGAGACAATCACAAATAAGGAAGCAGTTAAGACCTTGGTGTGATGATGAATAGGAACATGTTATGCAATGATCAAATAGCAATTCTTTTGGCAAAATGTAAAGCAAAAATGGGAATGTTGTTACGGCACTTCAAAACAAGAAAAGCTGAAACAACATGATTATGCTTTATAAAACATGTTCGTAGTCCACTTGAATATTGCAATATGATATGGTACCCACACTATCAAAAAGGATATTGCACAAATAGAGAGTGTACAAAGGTCCTTTACAGCTAGAAATAGAAGAATTTAAGGACCTTGAACTACTGGGAAAGACTACAATCCTTAAAATTATATAGTCTAAAAAGGAGAAGAGAACGCTACATGATAATTCAGGCATGGAAAACAGATAGAAGGAATAGCAGAAAACATCATGGAACTAGAAATATCAGAAAGAGCAAGCAGAGGTAGATTAATAGTGCCCAAAACTATACCAGGAAAAAGAAGGAAGCACACAGAACATTAATCCACTACGCACCAGCATCGATAATGCAGCGTCTATTCAATGCGTTGCCCAGCTCATCTGAGGAATATATCAGGAGTGAGCGTAGATGTGTTTAAGAATAAGCTCGACAAATATCTAAACTGCATCCCAGACCATCCAAGATTGGAAGATGAAAAATATACCGGAAGATGTACTAGCAACTCTCTGGTAGACATTAGAGGTGCCTCACACTGAGGGGACTGGGGCAACCCGAACGAACTGTAAGGTCTGTAAGGTAAGGTAAGGTAAGGTCTCTCTCTCTCTCTCTCTCTCTCTCTCTCTCTCTCATACACACAGGTCATGAGATTTGCCCTCACGACGGGTAATGCAGACAGATGGCGCTCTGCCCGGGTGCCCTCCAAAGCAAGCATCCCTTGTTTGTCCTAAGGCAATGGATGGGAGCTGCCTGGAAGACCGATGGTGCTGTGGTTCATTTGGGGGTATTTTCGGGCACATAATGTCCGTCTCTCTCCACGGGAAGGGAATTTGCTGCCATGCGGTGGGATTAAATATGAAGTGCCGGAAATGCTCAATTTGTCTGTGCGAGTTGTTTTTCGTTTGTGTGTGTGTATGTATGAGAGAGAGAGAGAGAGAGAGAGAGAGAGAGAGAGAGAGAGAGAGAGAGAGAGAGAGAGAGAGAGCAGAGATTCCATTAATGCAAAGACATGGACTCCAAAATTTCATGGAGATGGAATATAAAACTGTCATCCTTTAAAATCTGTTCAGAACAATGAGGGAAAGAGAAGCAGAGAGAGAGAGAGAGAGGAGAGAGAGAGAGAGAGAGAGAGAGAGAAAGGGTGGATGGGTGGTTTATGCGTTCGTATTTTAAAGGATTCCTATATATATAAGTAAATTTTATAAATGGAATAAAATGAAGTCATTATACTAATGAATATCTTCAGGGGCAACACCTCATGCGGTGCACTGTAGGCATTACTTAAGGTACTTTGCAGTGTGCTTTCGGCCCTTAGCTGCAACCCCTTTCGTTCCTTTTACTGTACTTCCTTTCATATTCTCTTTCACCCTCTTATAAATTGATCCACAGTGTAACCGCGAGGTTATCCTCCTGTTACACCTTTCAAACCTTCTCACTGTCAATTTCCGTTTTATCGCTGAATGACTTCATAGGTCCCAGTGCTTGGCCTATGGCCTAAGTTTTACATTCGATTCAATTCTATCTCCAGGGGCAAAGTATAAATGCGGGAATATGATTAAACTTTATTGGTAGAGTCTCCAGTCTGTGCTATAATAATAATAATAATAATAATAATCAGAGAGAGAAAGATCTGGTGTAAGCTAAAAGATAACGGCAATTCTTTCCATTCGATGGTCGTACGAGATCAATCTCCCTGACATCCAGCACTCATTTTTCTCAACCCAGAGCATTTACGACGAATCTCTCTCTCTCTCTCTCTCTCTCTCTCTCTCTCTCTCTCTCTCTCTCTCGTATGCTTACACAGAGCAATTTGTCTCATTTCTACTTCTCCATAACATTACTGCTCTCTCTCTCTCTCTCTCTCTCTCTCTCTCTCTCTCTCTCTCTCTCTCTTATGCTTACACAGAGCAATTTGTCTCATTTCTACTTCTCGAAAACATTACTGATGTCCTCCCCCCCCCCCTCTCTCTCTCTCTCTCTCTCGTCCTAGAAAACCAGTTGCTTTCCCAAACCTGAACCGGAAGTAGAGTGGGCTTTGTGGTCCCAGGTTTGATGTATGATTCTTGGAAACCACTCACCACTGGAGGGAGAGAGAGAGAGAGAGAGAGAGAGAGAGAGAGTGTGTGTGTGTGTGTGTGTGTGATGAGTGCGTGTCACTCCTTTTTGAAAGAAAGCGTTTTTCCGTCTAATGTGTGAAAAGATGAACGCGGCTTTCCCGCCGATTATGGAAATTCGAAGGTTGTGTTGGTGGAGGAGGAGAATGGAAATAGGTTAGTGACGGAGGGGAAGGAGCCGATGGTCAGTGGTGGAGAAAGAGGAGGTTGGTGTTGATGGTGTTGGAGGAGGAGGAAGATGAGAGGGAGGAATTGGTGGAGAGACGGAGAAAAGGATAGAAAATCAAGTCAGGAAATTAGTATTATGTCCTGAAGGTTAACATAGGTGAAGGAAAATAATAAAGTGGAAATAAAAAAAAAATGCAATTAATCTGCATAGGTATATTAATGAGAATATATAAAAAAGATTGATTTTTATAAAGATATGAGATTATGGTTAATTGGCGATAACGTAATATGATTTTAAGAGATGAATTTGCTGGGTCTAAGTTAGGTGGAAGGAGAATAATAAAGAGAAAATAAAAGAAAAAATGAGATTATGTAAAAATAAAACATTTAATTTGCATACCGATATGATATTATGGTTAATTGGCGAAGACGTAATATTATTTTTAAGAGATGAATTTGCTACAGAGAAAATGGAGAATCACCACTTGTAGATTTCGTTCTTGAGGAAATATATGTTTTTTATTCATAAACTGCCATGACAATGCCATTGAATTTTAGATACCTTAAATACGCACCAGGTAACCACATGGACAAAGTAAAAAAAAAAACAAATGTGATCCATTAACGTTTTTACAAAATGCATATATTTATGCACCTATATGAAAACTTACACTGACAAAAAAGAATGACTAGGTAAAATCCCTTCAAATAAAATCGGTTTGATTTTTCCTGCACTTCCCAGTGTCTCCCTGTCTCTTCTGTTAGCGCCATCAGCGTCTCCTCCAACTAATTAGCGCACCTGGAGGGGAATTTCTTCTCAGATGACTCTAATGTGTTCTCCCCAAATTGTAGTGGTAATCCAATTTCAAGAAGTTTCTCTGTGCAGGCCGAAGAATTCTCTCTCTCTCTCTCTCTCTCTCTCTCTCTCTCTCTCTCTCTCTCTCTCTCTCTCTCTCTCTCTCTCTCTCTCTCATATACCCACAGATTTTGTGATTTGACGCATTTCTTCTTGTTCATAGCATTCCTCATTTCTCTCTCTCTCTCTCTCTCTCACTCGAAGACAATGTCCTTTTGTGTTACAACGCTCTTTAAAGACTGTCGAAAAGTCTTGTTAAATTATGTAACGTAACGACTGCAGAAGTTTGTGGATATTGGGATGTTAATAGGTCTTTGATAATAATAATTAATAATAATAATAATAATAATAAAATAATAATGAATAATAAAATAATAATAATAATAATAATAATAATAATAATATAATTAAGAGGGGAAGGGGAAGACAAACCACCCAGAAATTCCTGAAGCCGAACCAAGTAAGAGACTCTGGGAAAACATATGGAGCAATCCGGTATCACACAACAAACATGCAACATGGCTCCAGGAAGTCAAGGAAGAAGAAACAGGGAGAATAAAACAAAGATTCACAGACATCACGACAGACACAGTCAGACACCAACTAAAGAAAATGCCAAACTGGAAAGCCCCAGGTCCCCGATGAAGTTCATCGGATACTGGGCCTCCAAAAACTTCAAGGCCCTAACACCCACGAATAGCAGAACAACTCCAGCATTGTATCTCAAATCACCAAGCACGCCAAATGGATGACCACAGGAAGAACATCCTTAGTACAAAAAGACAAGAGTAAGGGAAATATAGCCAGTAACTACAGGCCTATCACCTGCCTACCAATAATGTGGAAGTTACTGACAGGTATCATCAGAGAAAGGCTATACAACTACCTAGAGGAGACAAACACCATCCCCCACCAACAGAAAGGCTGCAGAAGGAAGTGTAGGGGCACAAAAGACCAGCTCCTGATAGACAAAATGGTAATGAAGAACAGTAGGAGAAGGAAAACCAACCTAAGCATGGCATGGATAGACTATAAGAAAAGCCTTCGACATGATACCACACACATGGCTAATAGAATGCCTGAAAATATATGGGCAGAGGAAAATACCATCAGCTTCCTCAAAAATACAATGCGCAACTGGAATACAATTCTTACAAGCTCTGGAATAAGACTAGCAGAGGTTAATATCAGGAGAGGGATCTTCCAGGGCGACTCACTGTCCCACTACTCTTCGTAGTAGCCATGATTCCCATGACAAAAGTACTACAGAAGATGGATGCCGGGTACCAACTCAAGAAAAGAGGCAACAGAATCAACCATCTGATGTTCATGGACGACATCAAGCTGTATGGTAAGAGCATCAAGGAAATAGATACCCTAATCCAGACTGTAAGGATTGTATCTGGGGACATCAGGATGGAGTTTGGTATAGAAAAATGCGCCTTAGTCAACATACAAAAAGGCAAGTAACGAGAACTGAAGGGATAAAGCTACCAGATGGGAGCAACATCAAACACATAGATGAGACAGGATACAAATACCTGGAATAATGGAAGGAGGAGATATAAAACACAAGAGATGAAGGACACGATCAGGAAAGAATATATGCAGAGACTCAAGGCGATACTCAAGTCAAAACTCAACGCCGGAAATATGATAAAAGCCATAAACACATGGGCAGTGCCAGTAATCAGATACAGCGCAGGAATAGTCGAATGGACGAAGGCAGAACTCCGCAGCATAGATCAGAAAACCAGGAAACAAATGACAATACACAAAGCACTACACCCAAGAGCAAATACAGACAGACTATACATAACACGAAAGGAAGGAGGGAGAGGACTACTAAGTATAGAGGACTGCGTTAACATCGAAAACAGGAGCACCTGGGGCAATATCTAAAAACCAGTGAAGACGAGTGGCTAAAGAGTGCATGGGAAGAAGGACTAATAAAAGTAGACGAAGACCCAGAAATATACAGAGACAGGAGAAAGACAGAAAGAACAGAGGACTGGCACAACAAACCAATGCACGGACAATACATGAGACAGACTAAAAAACTAGCCAGCGATGACAATTGGCAATGGCTACAGAGGGGAGAGCTAAAGAAGGAAACTGAAGGAATGATAACAGCGGCACAAGATCAGGCCCTAAGAACCAGATATGTTCAAAGTACGATAGACGGAAATAACATCTCTCCCATATGTAGGAAGTGCAATACGAAAAAAAATGAAACCATAAACCACATAGCAAGTGAATGCCCGGCACTTGCACAGAACCAGTACAAAAAGAGGCATGATTCAGTGGCAAAAGCCCTCCACTGGAGCCTGTGCAAGAAACATCAGCTACCTTGCAGTAATAAGTGGTACGAGCACCAACCTGAGGGAGTGATAGAAAACGATCAGGCAAAGATCCTCTGGGACTAATGGTATCAGAACGGATAGGGTGATACGTGCAAACAGACCAGACGTGACGTTGATTGACAAAGTCAAGAAGAAAGTATCACTCATTGATGTCGCAATACCATGGGACACCAGAGTTGAAGAGAAAGAGAGGGAAAAAATGGATAAGTATCAAGATCTGAAAATAGAAATAAGAAGGATATGGGATATGCCAGTGGAAATCGTACCCATAATCATAGGAGGCACTAGGCAAACGATCCCCCCAAGATCCCTGAAAAGGAATCTAGACAAAAACTAGAGGCCTGAAGTAGCTCCAGGACTCATGCAGAAGAGTGTGATCCTAGAAACGGCACACATAGTAAGAAGAGTGATGGACTCCTAATGGAGGCAAGGATGCAACCCGGAACCCCACACTATAAATACCACCCAGTCGAATTGGAGGACTGTGATAAAGCAAAAAAAAAAAAAAAAAAAAAAAAAAAAAAAAAAAACAATATTTATAATACTCGCTGATCAGGCCGGGTTTCTTGCGTTTTAATTAACAACGTTCCTGTCTGGTTTCAAGTAATGATTCTCCCTCTCTCTCTCTCTCCTCTCTCTCTGCCCGCTCTCTCTCTATCTCTCCTCTCCGTCTCCCCTCTCATCTCTCTCTCTCTCTCTGTGATTTATAGCTCAGGCTAACAGATGTCAGCACCATAATCTTTCACACGCCTCTCGCTTTCAGTATTTAGAGGTATTTACTTCTTTCTTTCCTCTTTTATTCTTGTTTTGTATTCTTCTCTCTTCGTATCTTCTTTCTTCTTTCTTCCTCTCGTGTTTTCCTCTTTTCTTTTTACGTCCTATATATATATATAATATATATATATATATATATATATATATATATATATATACACACATATATATTAAATATAATTATATATATATATATATATATTTAGATATGTGAAACTCCATTTAGACTTGTTTTACTTTTAGTTTTCTGTTTCATTTCATTACGGCGTTAATGACCAAGATGTCATGACGCTAGTTTTGATAGACATTAATCAGTCAGTCAGTGTTACCTCTGCCTTCTCATCTCTGTCTAGGAATGGCCCTTCTCCATAATGCAATTGACCTTTCTTCCCAATTGCAATTGACCTTCGTCCCCCGTTGCAATTGACCCTTCTCCTTGTTGCAATTGACCTTTTTATCCGTTACAATTGACTCTTCTCCCCCGTTGCAATTGACCTTTTTTTTTAATCCGTTGCAATTGACCTTTCTCCCCCGTTGCAATTGACCTTTCTCCCCCGTTGCAATTGACCTTTCTCCCCCGTTGCAATTGATCTTTCTCCCCCGTGGCAATTGACCCTTCTTGCCTAAAAGAATTCTTACCCAAAATTTCACAACTTGACCCACGAACCGTTAAAGGCGCATAGACCTAAGTTTCCCAGGTGAGAAGAAGGGATCTATATACCTGATGTGGCTTTGCAGGAAAGAAGAGTAATGATAAAACCTCAAGTATATATGAAAGGACTATTTAGTTACTGATTTATTTATTTCCGTTAACCGCATCTGATTTCATTTTTGATCTGTTTGGTTGGCTTTGAAAAGTCGCTTTTTAGGATTCACTAAAAACAGATCTTTTTGATAGTCTTGTGTTTGTAAAATAGAAAGAGTATTGTGGCTCATGGTGGTCGGATAACTTATTTTTATTCAATGAGGTAATTTGTAATGTAATGAATACACCTTAATAAATTCTTGCTTTGTTTCAATTTGTTGGAGCTGACAAATAATAATCATCACATTCCCAGGATGGAAATTATTACTGATAAATTCCTACATTCCAAGGAATATATTTCTCCAGTGGTATTCCCGTCTGGTGCAGTAATGCTCTCTCTCTCTCTCTCTCTCTCTCTCTCTCAATGGAAAATTGATATGGTGAAATTATCCGTCTGAACCAGTTATGTTCCTTTATAAAACATATGTTCGTAGTCCACTTGAATATTGCAATATGATATGGTACCCACACTATCAAAAGGATATTGCACCAAATAGAGTGTACAAAGTCCTTTACCAGCTAGAATAGAAGAAGTTAAGGACCTAGACTACTGGGAAAGACTACAATCCTTAAAATTATATAGTTCTAGAAAGGAGAAAAGAAGAACGCTACATGATAATTCAGGCATGGAAACAGATAGAAGGAATAGCAGAAAATATCATGGAACTAAAAATATCAGAAAGAGCAAGCAGAGGTAGATTAATAGTGCCCAAAACTATACCAGGAAAAATAAGGAAAGCACACAGGACATTAATCCACTACGCACCAGCATCGATAATGCAGCGTCTATTCAATGCGTTGCCAGCTCATCTGAATATATCAGGAGTGAGCGTAGATGTGTTTAAGAATAAGCTCGACAAATATCTAAACTGCATCCCAGACCATCCAAGATTGGAAGATGCAAAATATACCGGAAGATGTACTAGCAACTCTCTGGTAGACATTAGAGGTGCCTCACACTGAGGGACCTGGGGCAACCCGAACAAGATGTAAGGTCTGTAAGGTCTGTAAGGTCTCTCTCAATGGAAAATTGGTAAATGATTATATCATCATCATTATGCTGCTGTATGAGGTAGGCATCTCATATCTAGCGGTAAAATTGCTGTCTTTTTCTTCACTCCTCCTCCTCCTCCTCCTCCTCCTCCTCCTCCTCCTCCTCCTCCTCCTCCTCCTCCTCCTCCTCCTCCTATTACTATTACCATACCACCAACTCCCCCAACTTCCTACAACCACCAGCTACTCCATCAACGCTTCCTCCTCCTCCTCCTCCTCCTCCTCCTCCTCCTCCTCCTCCTCCTCCTCCTCCTCCTCCTCAACTCATTTGAAGAGAATTCTCCGCCTGTGGCTAATTAGATAGCCAAGTTAAGAGCGTGTCTGACGAAAATCGTTATTAAAGATTTTCCAAGTTGACTGCACAAGTCATTAAATGTTCTAATAAGGTATTTCCGGCGTCGGATGACCATAGTTGGTGTAACGCCATTGTTAGCAGGCCATTCAGCCCGTCTAGAAGTCTTTACTGCGATGGCCATGCTTCAAGTATGTAGAGTGACCCACAAACTTTGTGCTTAGAAATATAAATTGCTTTTAAGGTTTATCAGAAGGACATCTTTCGAGATGAATATTCTATAGCCTTTCTTGCAAAACTAATTAAATCCTGTCACTGTAGACATTACTTAAAGGGTTTTCGCAGCGTCCCTTCTGCCCCATAGCTGCAACCACTTTCATTCCTTTTGCTGTACCTCCGTTCACGTTCTCTTTCTTCCATCTTACTTTCCGCCCTCTCCTATCAATTTATTCATAGCACAACTGCGAGGTTTTCCTCCTGTCACATCTTTCAAACCTTTTTACTCTCAGTTTCCGTTTCGGCGCTGAATGGCCTCATAGGTCCCAGTGCTTGGCTTTTGACCTAAATTCTATTGCTTTATATTTTATTCATCTGGAAAGGTGTTGTTATCACAGATTTTATATGTTGCAGTATCTATGTAAGTTCCCAGTTAACCCCATTTCTACATATTTAGATTTTGAGTAGAAATGGGATTGCTGGGTAGCGGCCCTTTCCAATTTTGACAAAGGATGTTAGCGTTATTATTGTATTTCAGTTAAATGATCTTGTGGATGGAAGGGTATTTAGGTGTTCAACACTTGACGCTGTGATTATTATTTCAACAAAATGTATTTTTCTTATTTTGAGTATTACGTTCTTGACGCCCCGTTGTCTAAGTTCATAGTGAACTGGATTCCAATACTGCAGTTGGCCTCATTTTTTTTTACTCCATTTTCGTATTGCCGCGTACAACAGACCTTGAAGGTGTGTTGCAAATTTCAGTGTCGTTTCAAGAGCCCTTCGTCAATCCACTCCGAGCTTCCCCTTATGGACAGTTTGCTAGCTTGTCTCGTTCATTACTTTTCCCCTTTCCTCCTCTACATTATCGCCTCTACCATCGTCCATATTATCTCTCCAATCACCATCATTATCTGCACCACCAACTTCTTCGCCTTCTACGTACCATTCCTACCTTGATTTTCACCTCCAACTTCTTTCTCTCCCATTAATACCTCATCGTTCACTTTTAGCACCACCACCTCCTCCTCCTCCTCCTCCTCCAAAAGGCATTTTAGAGCAATACTCCCCCCGATGCTGATTACGTAACCAAGTTAATCAAATGGAATTTGTTACCGAAGATTCAACAGCTCAGATCCGTGTAAGTCATTAGAGGCTGAAACGTCTCAAGAGAAAGAAGTAACGAAAGTAAGCTGGAAAGGAAGAAAGACAGAAGGAATAAAAGATAGGAACTAAATTATTGGTCCTTGCGTTTCTATATATATAGAATTACAGCAGCCAGTCCTCACAGACATCACTATGCACGTTGAGAGACTGGTTACGTATACTTCCAAAGCTTTGAGTGACTGGTTACGTATGCTTCCAAGGCTTTCAGAGACAGTTAGTGTTCTTTCGGTCCCTAGCTGCAACTCCTTTCATTACTTTTACTATGCCTCCATTCATATTCTCTTTCTTCCATCTTACTTTCCTCGACTTTCTCCTAACAATATGTTAATAGTGTAGCTGTTAGGTTTTCCTCCTGTTACACCTTTCAAAAGTTTTTACTGTCAATTTCCGTTTCAGCCCTGATTGACCCCATTGATCCCAGCTCTTGGCCTTTGGCCAGGATTCTATAGTCCAGTCTATTCTATCACTGTATTACATATACAAGAGCAGTCGTTAATGACTGATTAACTGTCATGTATTTTTCATGCAACAGGAAACTGTTCTAGTTTTTATGATTTTTTATTTTGTATTTATTTATTATTATTATTATTTAACAGCAAACTTCTAGTTTTTATGATTTTTTATTTTTTATTTATTTATTATCATTATTTTTTTTTTTTTGCATTCAGTGGCAACCTTCGTACGTTCGTTTATTCTCTTATCTGTGGCATCATTTTCTTCTTATAATAAACTTTTTATAAAACTCGATTTTTGTGTGCTTTGGTGTTTACTGGACAGTAAACTTACCTTGTTTTCGCTGTTCATATAGTTCGTTAATCTGTTTCAATTAATGTCTTAATTACCTTTCAAAAGCTCAGAGCTCTCTCTCTCTCTCTCTCTCTCTCTCTCTCTCTCTCTCTCTCTCTCTCTCTCTCTCTACATTGGGCGTATGATACTTGAATATACTTAATTGAATGCAGTGTATGTGAAACAATTCTTTGACGATTAAAAGGAAGTTTGAATACTTGCTATATATACATATATCCATACACATGTATATGTATAATATTTATATATATGTGTGTGCGCACGCGTTAGTTTTGTCACTGACATAGTTGATTTTACGTTCTATAAAACATTATGCCACAAATACCCATTACTGTCAGACTCTCCCCTGCCCAGGGAATAACATACTCCCAAACGGAATTATATATGGTATGCATCTGCTCTCCCAGGATTGGAACCTATGCCTTTTGGGCTCAATTTGGATGGGACAGGGGCTCAACCCTCCCGGTAGACAAGACCCTCTCACCTCTATATCAAACAGGAAAGGGGTAAGTTCGAATCCTGGCGGGGGTGGATGCACTTATCTAACATAATTCACTCTGGGCTAATATTTTTTCTAAGTTAAGTGAATTTGATATGAAGGGGTATTTGTATTAGTAGCTACCCTGTGGCTGGGGTGTAAGAATACTACCGCAGTAGGTCCTGCGTGTCGTAAAAGGCGACTAAAAGGACAGCTGCTACCTTTCAGTCTTGCTTTTTTAGTAAGGGGCTAGGCCCACCGCCAATAACTGTGGAAAGCTGCCCGCTTGCAGTTATTACCCTTTTTGTTTAAAAGGTCTAGGCCGATGCTTTGCAGTCTACTTTTTAAAAGGTTAAAAGGCCGAAAGGCTGCCTGCTTTGCCAGTCTTCTTTTTTAGTAAAAGGCCTTGGCTTGATGCTTTGCAGTCTCTACTTTTTTTAAAAGGCTAGGTCTTGCTTTTTTTCGCTGGGAAGCTAGCACCGCAATACTTTTTTAGTAAAAGCAAGGCTGCTGCTTTGCAGTCTTACCTTTTTTTAGTAAATAAAAGGCTAGGCTGCTGCTTTGGGCAGTCTTACTTTTTTAGTAAAAGGCTAGGCGCTTGCTTTGGGCAAGTCCTTACTTTTTTAGTAAAAGGCCTAGGCTGCTGCTTTGCAGTCTTACTTTTTTTAGTAAAAAGGCCTACGGCTGCTAGCTTTGCAGTTCCTTTACCTTTTTAGTAAAAGGCTAGGCTGGCTGCTTGGGCTTTTGGCAGTCTTTAAAACTTTTTAGTAAAAGGCTAGGCTTGCTGCCTTTGGCAGTCTTACTTTTTTTAGTAAAAAGGCTAGGCTTGCTGCTTTTGCAGTCTTACTTTTTTTAAAGTAAAAAGGGCTAGGCTGCTGCTATGCAGTCTTACTTTTTAGTAAAAGGCTAGGCTGCTGCTTTGCAGTCTTACTTTTTTAGTAAAAGGCTAGGCTGCTGCTTTGCAGTCTTACTTTTTTAGTAAAAGGCTAGGCTGCTGCTTTGCAGTCTTACTTTTTTAGTAAAAGGCTAGGCCCACCGCCAATAACTGTGGAAACTGCTGCCTTGCAGGTGGACTTTTTAGTCAAAGGCGAGACTCACCGCCAATAACTGTGGTTGATGACAGCAAGGTCATGCGGTCGTAAAAACCCCTTTGCCAAATAATAAACCATGGCTGATGTAAGGGAAGGCGCATCAGGCAACCAACCCCTTAGTGTAGGAATAACGGTGGGAAAGAAGGTATTTGAAGAAGGTATAAGTAGTCTTGATGGCTCCTCTTGAACGATGTAAGCCTCGTTGGTGTGTCACAGCCTGGTTGGAGAAGAGGGTGTAGGGGCTGCAACTTCACTCCAAATTGGTTGCTGAAAAAAAAAAAAAAAATTGGTAGCCCTTTCTGAAGTCACCCATTAAGAGTAAAATGAGAGAGAGAGAGAGAGAGAGAGAGAGAGAGAGAGAGTCCTTGCATTTGTCACTAATAGAGTTAACAAAGGCCATCAGAGACCTATAGAAATCACACTTTCCATTTATAAGCATTTGATTTATCTAAATAAGGAGAAGGATGCCGACTGCGTCCACAGGACCTTGAAACGGAGGACCTTGGATTCGAGCCGGGAGCTAATGTCCCGGAGGATTCGGAATTTATGCGCCGATAGCGGATGTCTTACGAGACCCAGTCACGCCGCCCCCCCCCCCCCCCCCCCCCCCCCCCCCCCCCCCCACCCCCCCCCCCCCCCCCCCCCCCCCCCCCCCCCCCCCCCCCCCCCCCCCCCCCCCCCCCTAGCGGCGCTATCCGGGAAGGCTTTGCATTTTCTATGGCTTGTGGGATCTTTATACTTATTTTAAGATTTTTTTTTTTTTTTTTAGCGTAGTGAATGAAGCTATGTATTTATATTTAAAAAAACTTTTTGTTCGTTACGGTGTACTGTGAAAAAAAAGAGGAAGTGTTTTTTCGTTCGTACCGTGAATTGTGGATATCATTTTCTCAGATTATAAGGGGTTTGCATGAGTTACGTTGTTATGTAAAAATAATATTATACATTAAGTATCGATTATGGTTTTATAATTTCTCGATTGTATTCCATTTTGTCTTAATTCTTTTATATGCGGTAGTGCAAATGTTTTGATGTAGTGATCCGACAAATAATATTTGTTATTTGATTTGTTTATTTTTAAGTGCTTTTTATTATTTTTAAAGTGGTGTATATTTAAAATATAATTCGTAAAGACTGTGTTTTTATTTTGGGGTCTGTGATTGTGTGCGATGTGGCGTCACAGAATTGTTTCGTGGTTTATTTCATTGTAATTTAGAATTTATTCGAAAAAAATTATTCTATGTATTGATTTTATGAATGATAGATTTTCATATTTCTATTATTCTAGCTTGGTGAGGTGGGAAAATATTTTGTTGGGGGTTGTTCATGCGTTTGCTTTCTTTAAAGTTTATAGTCATTTTGTTGTGGTCTACTGTTAGTGTTTTAATTTTTAAGCTTCTGTTTACCTGGAACATTTTTATGGTGTTCGAGTCATTTTCACTAATTGTGCTTAATTACTTTAATAAGAAGCAAAACATTTTAAAATCAGGAGTAGATTTTTGTATTGGAAAGAATTTCATTACGGTATTTAATCAGCATAATAGCTATGGGATAAGAAATAATCCTCCACATACACATTATATTATCAGAATGCCCAGCAAGCGTTGCCGAAACTAAAAAGTAGTAATGAATATGACGCAGGGCTTTGATTCAAGTAGCGACGTCGTTTCCGTAGACTACGTTCATAGCAGACCTCTGAGGGTACAGCAGGAATAAGATGACATCGAATCTAAATCAGAATCCAACGAATGTAGAGCTACAGGGAATCTCTGAAAATTTCAAAATGTTCGAGAAGATATATGAGTATTGTGTGTGTGAGTGTGTGTGTGTGTGTGCGTGCGTGTAGATTATACAGAGAGAATACCAGTCTGCAGGATCTGATAGGGTGTATAGAAAGGTGTCTTGGATTGAGAGGAGGATTTCTAGGAACTGGAATGCTGGAAATAAGAGATGCTGAGAATTGAAGGCGAAGGAGAATGTTGTGCATTGAATCGTTGGTAGTAGGATTGAATGGTTGGGAGAAGAAGTGTCGTGTATAAAGATGTTGGTTCAGAAGGCATAATACGAATTGGGTGGGACGAATAGAAAGGTGCTCGAAGGTTGGGTAGGCACTTTGGAAATTGAGAGCTAATTTGTAAAGGATAATATACTTGTAGAGTGGTGAATGAGATAGTTAGACGGTGAAGGACTATTGTGTTGGGAGGAAGGGGGGGGGGGGGTATATCATATTCCTATTATCACTTGTATGTTCTACTACTAAAGAATGTTAATGTTTAGTAACAAAATTTATATATAAATGAAAAACTCAACAAAAAAGTAAAGATGGTTATTTATTACTTTGTAAGTACAGCTCAAGAAAAGGATAGTCACAGAAAGTATGGACTTCAGCAGAAATTTTGCGTGTGGGGGGCGGGTTCATTCGACTACCCGACTCCCCCACCCCCCTCGGTACAGGCCTGCCGCATGGGTGAGAGGTGAAGGGATGAAGGGGGGGGGGTGGGGGGGGGGGTGGAGATTAAGCGCATTGAAGGATTATTTTACATAGAAAAAGGATTGGGGAGAGGTGTCGTGGAATGCCTAGCCTTAAATAAGGATGGGGCTCGGTAGGGGAAAAGTGGATATCTGGAAGGAGGGGGGGGGGGGGGGTGTCGTCGGAGTTGGAGCTATTTCGTATTTGGAGGATGAATAAGTGGGCGGCGGTGGGGGGGGAGGGAGGGGTGGGGAGTATCAGACGAAGCGAAAGGGGGGGAAGGGGGGGGGGAGCAGAGGTGTTGAGTGTCAAGTAAGGGCCATAATTTCCCCGGGGAAGAATAATTTTCGACCTTTCGTCCTACTCACCTGCTTGTAGGGACTTGGGAGTTGTAAAGAGATGCCGAGGAGGGAAAAATGAGGTGTCATGATAACTTTTAATAAGGTCTTCGAATATTTTATTGCCGTCAGTGGCTGCTGAGAGAGAGAGAGAGAGAGAGAGAGAGAGAGATCTTTCATATGATCTGAGAGATAAGTTATAGAGGCGCCAGGCCTCTCATACCAGACTGTTGCAATTGCTAAAATACGTGCACCATCTGAATACGATACAGAGTGCCTGATCATATATGATTATAAATGATTTTTAAGAAGATTTCTCATAAGCAATTGATATGTCTTTAAAGGATGATTACACACGCACGCAGACACACACACTCACAAATGCAAACAATCTAATTTTGGTACATATCAACTAAGGGGTTTCAGGCCGGTATCATTAATTTTAGGGTCTGAAGAAGTATAATTCGTATCTAAACATTTTTAGATATTCATTATAAAAATCATTTACCAGGAACCACAAGAGGTCATAATTCACGTGGTAGAATTCGGTTAAATTCACTAACAAGCACGTTCTTCACCAGCCTTAGTTGAATTTTGTCATTGAGTAACGGTAGCAAAACTCACCTTAGGATTTGAGTACTCGAGAAAGATGAATAGCTGCTACTCGCGATGACCCATTAGTTTGATATATTACAGCTCCATATCTCTCTCTTCTCTTCTCTCCTCTCTCTCTCTCTCTCCTCTCTCTCTCTCTCTCTCTCTCTCTCTCTCTCTCTCTCTCTTTGTGGTGCATTTTGCATAGGCATCAATATAAAAATTTACTTAAGCTTGATTTTCTTATTTTAACAGCGTACTTCTATGGTATCTGGTCCCCCCACTTTAAAAAGTGATATTAAACCCCCCCAGGGGGTGGGTATCATGAGGCACGACCCGATTCATTGTCGCCAGCTAGGCCTGGGAGGTGATGAATGCACATGCTTCATCTTGGTGTTCTTTCTTGTTATCTTTCTAAGTCTTTTTTTCAACCTTTCTCTAGCTAATGTACGCTTTCTTGACTGCTTCTTCCTTGGCATTTTGATGAATAAACAAGAAAAAACGGACTTAGATATAAAGAGTACTTGACAACTTCGGCTCAGAAGTGAACGATGTAGTTAAATCAAAGGTATGCGGGTTACTGATGTGTTTGTGCAGCTGCTCCTGCTCAGTGTTGCCACACTCTCGGGTTGGATTTATCGTACTGGCTCCTCAAAATTATGGGGTTTTCAGTAAAAATATCGTACAAAATTGTAGGTTTTATCGTAATTATTATCTTACACTGTTTCTGATATTTAACACATTTTTATAATTTAACAAAATAATGAATATATGTATGATTTCTTTGTAGTCATTAATATCTTGCAATTTACATAATTAAGAAAAAATACAAATGAAACATTTCTCTCTACAAAAACGAAAAAATGGAATTATAAATAATTAGTTAATGTTATGAACAATTGTTATGAACAAATTATTACTATATTACTATATATGTGGTAAAAAAAAGTATTCAGCTTAGAACGTCACTTCTTTCCATAGTGTAAACTAAACTGATAACGAATTAACACGAAGATATGTGAGTTAATAGGCCCACTCATACATCTCTTTAAACACTCCAAAACATCAAAACTCAAAATAGCATCACTGAGTAGTAATTTAAAATAAATATATATAATTAAACATGACTGGTACTGATACCTATCCCATGATGAAGAAATTAATAACAATAATAATTGTAAAGTATATCTTTAAGAATCTTCTTTCAAATCAAATTCATGTTATCTGATGTTCTGGAATAACTGTGCATGATTATTATTCTGGAAAACATGACCCTCCAGAACCTTTGATGCAACTAGCAGAGAGAAAGAGCCCCATTAACTGTCCTTGTTTTCAGTCTGTTTCTTTGTTTAGTTTTAAAGCAAAGAGCAGTTAGAGCAAAATTGGCTTTGTCTGAAAAACTAGACTTTTTTTTTTTTTTTTTTTTTTTTTCCTCCTGGCCGTGTGCCCCACGCCAGACGGCCTGACCCGGTCTCCTCCCCGTCCAGGACGCGTAGCGGACGCCTGCCCGCCCATCCCGGGACCCACGGTGGTGTCCGCCATGTGTCCAAGACGGGAGGGCCGGGGATCCCGGGACGGGCGGGCGGTGTCCGCCGCGGATCCCGAGACGGGCAAGAGGTATCTGCCACGTGTCCATGGACGGGCGGACACCAGGCGGGCAGAGTCCTCCACATGTCCTCGGACGGGTGGGCAGGGCCCGCCACGGGTCCGGGGATGGCCAGGCAATCACCAGCTGCCCGTCCCAAAGCCTGAAGCGGACCCGGCACGCCCGTCCCGGAAACCGTGGCGGACACCTGCCTGCCCGTCCCGGGATCCGCGTCGGGCAAGACCTGCCCGTCCTGGGACGCGTTTTGGACACCGCCCTCCCATCTGGGGATACATGGCGTATACCATATGCGTGGTAAACACCGCCCGCCCAGCCTGCCAGTCCCGGAACACGTGGCGGACACTGGCCACCCGTCTCTGGAACTGAGGTGGGCCCAGCCTGTCCATCCCGCAACATGCGGTGGAAACTGCCCGCCCGTCCCTGGACCGATGGCGTGCCCGGCCTTCCCATCCCATGACATGTGGCAGACACTGACCTCCCCGTCCCAGGACCCACGGCAGGCCTGGGACTCGTGGAGGACACCGCTCGCCCATTCGGCCTGTCCTGAGATACTTTGCGGACACCGCCACCCGTCCAGGGGCCCGAGGCAGGCCTGCCCACCCGTCCCGGGACCCGCAGCGGGCCCAGCCCGCCCGTCCCGGGACCAGTGGCAGAAGCCTGCCCGCCCCACGCGGGTCCCGCGGCAGGCCCAGCCCGCCCAACCTGGGACCAGTGGCAGACGTCTGCCCGCCCGTCCCGGGACCTGCGGCGGGCCCGGCTCGCATGTCCCAGGACCAGTGGCGGATGCCTGCCCGCCCCCCATCCCAAGACCCACGGCGGGCCCGGCCCGCCCCTCACGGGACCAGTGGCGGACGCCTGCCCACCCATCACGGGGAGCAGAGGCTGGCCCGGCCCGCCCGTCCCGGGACCAGTGCCGGACGCCTGCATGCCCGTCCGGGACCAAAGGTGGGCCCGGCCCACCCGTCCCAGGACCAGTGGCGGACGCCTGCCCACCCGTTCCGGACCCGTGGCGGGCCGGCGTCCACCGCGGGTCACTGGACGGCAGGCAGGCATCCGCCCCTGGTCACAGGACGGGTGGGCCGGCGACTGGCGGGGGTCCCTGGACGGGGTGGGCAAGCGTCCGCCCCTGGTCCCGGGACGGGCGGGCCGACGTCCGTCGGTCCGGGAGGGGCGGGCAGGCGTCCGCCCCTGGTCCCGGGACCAGAGGCGGACGCCTGCCCGCCCCTCCCGGGACCCGTGGGCAGACGCCTGCCTGCCCGTCCCGGGACCAGGGGCGGACGCCTGCCCACCCCGTCCAGGGACCCCCGCCGGTCGCCGGCCCACCCGTCCTGTGACCAGGGGCGGATGCCTGCCCGCCCCGTCCAGTGACCCGCGGTGGACGCCGCCCGCCACGGGTCCCGGAACGGGCGGGCAGGCGTCCGCCACTGGTCCTGGGACGGGTGGCCGGGCGCCGGCCCCGCCCGTCCCAGGACCAAGGGGCGGACGCCTGCCCGCCCCATCCCGGGAACCCGGGGCGGGCGCCCCCCCCGGCCCGCCCCATCCCGGGACCCAGGGCGGGCACCGGCCCGCCCCATCCGGGACCCGGGGCAGGCGCTGGACCCGCCCGTCCCGGGACCAGGGGCGGACGCCTGCCCCCCACCCGCCCCGTCCCGGGAACCCGCGGCGGACGCCGGCCTGCCCGTCCTGGGAACCAGGGGCGGATGCCTGCCCGCCCCGTACCGGGACCCGGGGCGGGCGCCATCCCCCCCCGTCCCGGGACCAGGGGCGGACGCCTGCCCGTTCCCCGTCCCGGGACCCGGGGAGGGCGCCGGCCGGCCCGCCCGTCCCGGGACCCAGGGTACCAAAGGGGAGGACGCCTGCCCGCCCCGTCCCTGGACCCGCGGCGGGCGGGCGCGCCCGCCCGTCCCGGGACCAGGGGCGGACGCCTGCCCGCCCCGTCCCGGGACCCGCGGCAGGCGCCGGCCCGCCTGGTCCCGGACCAGGGGCAGGACGCCGGGCCGCCCCTCCGGGGACCAGGGGCGGCGCCGGCCCGCCGGCCCTGGAACCAGGGGTCGGAACGCCAGCCCGCCCGTCCCGGGACGGGCCGCACGCCGCCCGCCCGCCCGGACCAGGGGCGGACGCCTGCCTGCCCGTCCCGGGACCCGGGGCGGACGCCTGCCTGCCCGTCCCGGGACCCGGGGTGGACGCCTGCCCGCCCCGCCCCGTTCCCGGGACCCGGGGCGGACGCCGGCCCGCCCCGTTCCCCGTGGACCCGGCGTGGGACGCCGGTTCCCCCCGCCTCCCGTCCTGGGACCCGGGGCGGACACCGGCCCGCCCCGTCCCGGGACCAGGGCGGACGCCGGCCGCCCCGTCCCGGGACAGGTGGCGGACGCCGGCCCCCCCGTCCCGGGACCCGGCGGAGCCGGCCCGCCCGTCCCGGACCCGGGGCGGACGCCTGCCCGCCCCGTCAGGGACCAGGAGGCGGACGTCCTGCCCGCCCGTCCCGGGACTAGGGGCGGACGCATGCCCGCCCAGTCCCGGGACCAGGGGAGGAAGCCTGACGACCCAGTCCAGGGACCAGGGGCGGAACCTGCCCGCCCCCGTCCCGGGACCGGGGCGGACGCCGTCCCGCCCGTCCCGGGACCCATGGACGCTGGACGCCCTGCCCGCCCCGTCCCGGGACCCGGGGCGGACGACCGGGACGGACCCCCCCGTCCCGGGCCCTTAACCAGGGGCGGACACCTGCCCGCCCCGTCCCTTTGGTGGACCCCGGGGTGGATGCCGGAGGCCCGCCCGTCCCGGGACCAGGGGCGGACAAGACCCGGGGCCGGCCCGCCCGCCTCCCGGGACCAGGGGCGGGACGAACCGGCCCACCCCCCCCGTACCCGGGACCCGGGGTGGGGCGGACGCCCGGCCCGCCCGTCCCGGGACCCGGGGCGGGCAGGCCAGGGACCAGGGGCGGACGCCTGCCCGCCCGTCCCGGACTAGGGGCGGACGCCTGCCCGCCCCGTCCCGGGACCAGGGGCGGACGCCTGCCCGCCCCGTCCAGGGACCAGGGGCGACACCTGCCCGCCCCGTCCCGGGACCCGGGGCGGACGCCGTCCCGCCCGTCCGGGACCAGGAGCGGACGCCTGCCCGCCCCGTCCCGGGGACCCGGGGCGGGACGCCGGGCCCCCCGTCCCGGGACAGGGGGCGGGGACACCTGCCCGCCCCGTCCCGGGACCGGGGTGGATGCCGGCCCGCCGCCCGTCCCGGGGGACAGGGGCGGACGCCTGCCCGCCCCGTCCCGGGACCAGTGGCGAGCCTTGCCCGCCACTCCCTGAACAGTGTAA
>NC_087220.1:42049680-42059680 GCF_015104395.2 Macrobrachium nipponense | reverse complement strand
TAGGAAAGCTAATGTGTGCGTACCATTCTTCGTGCATAATGCTCTAATTGAGGTTTTTATTAATATTAATCTGTCCATCTAGGTTTATATAATATATATATATATATATATATATATATATATATATATATATATACATACATCATATATATATATACATACATATATATATATATATATATATATATATATATATGTATGCATGTATCTATGATATAATGTACCAAAGACTAGTCACATTTTAGACATGCTGTCTACGAACGAGGAACGGCAAAGTACACGGATGAATCAAAAAGTACTAAAGCAAAACTAGCAAACACATACCTAAAAGGGACTAATGTGAGACCCAGCAACTCATACGAAAGCATACCGCGGATGGGCAAGTGTGTGCGTGTGTGTGTAATATACGTGATGTTGCAGCATTGCCAAGAGAGAGAGAGAAAATGGCAACAGTTATTAATGATGATGTTTTTCAGGATTACAAACTGGCCGGGTAGTTTTTATTTTTATTTTTTCGACATCGCGTATTCAGGAACCCTTTTCTCCTTAAAGGAAATAGTGGTGGCCACAGCTATGAGTGAAAATAGATCAACATGAAATGACGGTCTGAACAGACCACGGTACCGACGAAGATAGGGCGGCTATTTACCGCTATCTATACTATGGTGCCTCCACTTGTATGCATTTGAATTGATATTTATACTTGTCAATCGAAATGTGCGTGGTGTGATGGGGTGAACGGCAGTTTTCTAAACATGTGTGTTTGTGTGTGTCCATGAATTGTGTAGACAGCACGCCTGGTGGAATAGTTCCGCCTATTTGAGCATACCGCGACCTGACGTCACGCATAACAGATGAGACGCACATAAATGGCTGCGCCCATGGTGCAATAGAAAATTGGTTGTAAAAAATAAGAAAACCCCTTTCCAAAAAAAATTTTAACATCAAAGTTAAATGAGGATCAAAATTGGGATATGAGTATATATTCATTTGCCAGAAGAGTGTCTTTAACTCGAAAATTTTTATATTTCGGGAAAAGCAATCTGAAGTTGAAATTCTCTATACTCTGTCCATTTATATTTAGATGATTCTTTTACTGAGCTGTTTTAATGACAATTACAAATAAGAATTTTTTTACCACAATATGGAATAAAGAAGAGGCTATCTGCTGGTATCAATAGCTCCAAACACATTTTTTGAGTTGTGTCACTCTTCTGGCAAATGAGCGATGGTCCGAACTGACAGGTATTATTGTCTTTTATCCAGGTATTGCTGTGGTAACTATCCCTTGATCCAGGTATTATTGTAGTGGCTGTCCCGTTTATCCAGTGTTCTGTGGTGACACTCTCCTTTCATCCAGGTATTACTGTGCTGTCAGTCACCTTTAACCAGGTATTACTATGCTGTCCCTTCCTTTTGTCCAGGATTTCTGTGGTGACAGCCTTTTGTCCAGGTATTACTGTGGTGACAGTCCTTTTGTCCAGGTATTACTGTGGTGACAGTCCTTTTGTCCAGGTATTACTGTGGTGACAGTCCTTTTGTCCAGGTATTACTGTGGTGACAGTCCTTTTATCCAGGTATTACTGTGAAGACCGTCCCTTTTATCCAAGTATTACTGTGAAGACTGTCTCTTTTATCAAGGTATTACTGTGCTACAATTAACGAGGAAATTTGCATTTGAACGAATTAAAAAAAAAAAAACGCTTATATCTAGCACGTCGGGCTCGGCCAAAATACATTTTTTTCCCTATATAACCCCCCCCCCCCTCCCCCTTTTATATGGAAAGCTGGGTATTTGGGTGGGTGAAAAATCATTGACTTACTTCACCTATCAGGGGATCCTAACTTAGGATGCCAGGAGGATTCGCTCTCATGAGCGTCCCCCCAACTTACTCTAATTTATGGAACTGTGAATTAAAATAACAGGGTTGCAACCCAATGTAACCAAGTCAAAGGCACAGAAGGCCTTACATAGCCAGACTTTTTTTGCCGCTTCCTGGACTGCAACTTAACCTAACTTTGGGAACTTAACATTAAAAATTATCTGCTGGGAATCTACCCTTACCTAACCTGAACTAAACCTTAGGTATCAGGTCATAGCCTGGTAGACCACTAACACAAGCCTAAGTTATCAGGTCCTTACTTAACTAGTGCACGCTGCACTTTAATACCCTTCATTAAAGTATCATGGACCATTTAAAACATATCCTTGAATCACTTCTCCACCCCCCAACCCAAAAAAGTTTACCCTTTTCAGAATCAGAACCTACAGATACTACAGGTTGCCATGGTAATGTTAGAATACCTCCTTGTATGCCTATTTCGCTCTTGTATTTTCACCCGTCTAAAATACCTATACCAAATTACCAAAATCTGCTGTAGTCCTCAACAATTTTGGGATATAGCCTATAGAGTTTCAGTAGCCTTACGCTGATCATTTGTTCCAGAAACGAATAGGAGGTAAAACTGCATAGAAAAACGTCAATTGCCATAGTCTAGCTCGCTGCGGAATATTTATATAGACCTACCAATACCTTTTCATTCACAAGGCAACTGATGTCCAGTAAAATATAAATTAATTGATTTCTACCATACCCGTATCCTTCAGTTGTGAAATTGCAGCAGGAACTTAAGCGAAATTACTTGGTCTTGAAGAAACTCAACAAACCATATTGTAAATGAAATCCCATCAGTTTACGTTCTCAGATCAATCTGCTGATATTATATAAGTAGAAAGTTATCTTCACCTCTTTCATACACTATTAAATAAAATTACTGACGTTAATAGTTGTAGAACAGGAGTCTCTTTATAATGAAAGTTTGCTTCGTCACCGACGTCGGGCCGACGACACACAAAACGGCAGAAACCGCAAGACTTCTTTTGAAATGCCATAGATGTAAACAAGATACAAGTGAAGCTTCTATATTATTATGTGATGAAAAATCATATACGGTAAAATATAAAAAGATAGATTACTTTCTGGTAGTGTTATTAAAATGAATTTGCGCTGGACTCGTCATTCAGAAATCCCATGTCTACTGTAAAGAAGTGTAAGAGGGTGTTTTGCCTCGGCCACCGATCGAGTGTGTTACACACACACACAGAGTTTTCATGTTAAGGCAAAATGAGAAGTCAGTGATTAATAAAATAGGAGATAAATAAAAACCTTTTAAACGTTCCCATTACCTAGAATTAATTTCCAATGTGTCTTGATATAAGTATTATACCAGACTTGATCTCAAGAATGCTTATTTGCAAATGGAAGTTGCTCCAGAAGACCGTAAATACTTGGTACTTAACACACATTTGGGTCTATATAGATATTTACGGTTACCATTTGGTATCCATTCTGCTCCTGCAATATTTCAGAAGTTCATTTCCCACTTGTTAGCTTCTTATGATTTTGCTTATCCATATCTGGATGATATTGTTATAGGTGGAGACTCACCAGCTGAACATGATAAACGCGCAACTAGCAGAGAGAAGAGCCCCATTAACTGTCCTTGTTTTCGGTCTGTGTCTTTGTTTAGTTTTAAAGAGGTTAACTTTACTGAACACTCGTTCGCATTCAGCATTAGAGTGCGGCAAGCAAAGAGCAATTAGAGCAAAATTGGCTAGGTCTGAAAAGCTAGACTCTTTTTGGGACACTTCTCCCCAGAACTTGTCAGGTGATTTATTAACGAGATGTTAAAGTTCATGTTGCAATATGGGAAACATTCTCCATTGATCATCCAGCTTTTGAGGTAGTGAGTGGTCATCTGGGGTACAATCAGGAGAAGTTCAGATGCAAGAGGGGAGCGGATCTTCTCTAAATTCTGATGAGAGGGCATTTTTTGGATAGAGACAGTTTAACTTTGACAGGACACCATCATTGAAATTATACCTCTTCTTTATTTCTGTGGATGCCACTACAAGGAAACTTCTACACCTCTGAAAAACTCCTGCTGTTGAGCTTTCTTTTCCTGTATGGAGGGTTTTTTAATCCCTGCATAACTTTAACTCCTAGGTATACATACATTTGGCTGTCACTAAGATGCCTGTCATGTCTTTCAGGATTTACAGTATTTACATCAGTTTTCATTACATAGGTCCTGTCCATAAATGAGAGAAGAAGGTCTCTGAATACCATGGACACTATCATGGAGAACTGTTATCACTGCTTTATCTAACTGGAAAAATTTGTTGAACTCAGTAAACTTTGGAAGAACCCAGTCAAGGAGCATGAAATATAACTTCATGAAAGGATCATGAAGGGAGTTGATAATCAACTCTGTTGCTAATAGTTTCTCAGCGAACCACTTCTCCGAGAAAAATAGCTTCAGTGCCTCCCACTGTTCCAATAGCTTTGAACCACGTTACAATTGGAGAAAAGCGGCGGCAAGCCATGTACGGACTCTGAAATCGTTTTTTATTTATTTATTTATTTATTTATCTATTTATTTATTTATTTTTAGAAATTAGCCTGTTTCATGGAGGAGTTCACCGACCACTTATATTTGTAATTATATACTTATCAACACCTTAGAATTATCGTACAAACCGTACGATTATGGAAAATGCTATCATTCATCGTACCAAGGCCGTTTTTATCGTACATGTACGACAATTATCGTACGTCTGGCAACACTGCTCCTGCCTCTCCGCTTCAGAAAGCGTAGGATGGGAAAAATGTCTTACAACAAATATGATTACCTATGGAAAATTTATGTAAAACGCAACGGAACGAAAGGATATCAAAACATCGTATTTTTCGTGATATTTTCATTGCAGATACTTTCGCAAAAAATCATTTTTGACCCACTTACAGCTTAGCTAGAGCACTAATATTTTACGTCTGGCTGTGGCACACGTCAATGTTACCAGAAATGAGTAAAACTCGATTTCACCCACCGCCCTCAAAATTGTCGTATTTCAGGCCTCCCAACTGAGGCGGTCCCTTTAATATATATATTATATATATATATATATATATATATATATATATATATATATATATATATATGTGTGTGTGTGTGTGTGTGTGTGTGTGTGTGTGTGTGTGTGTGTATTACTGCTCAATATACAGGCAAATGCTTAGGTCTAAGAAAGGACGAATGTAATACCTGTTTTTAAGATATGGTTAGCGTGACGTGTTGAGAGTAGCTGCAACGTCCTCTTCGAGGAATGATGTAACAGCATCTCGAGGTAAAATGATACGACGTCTAATAGATACCCGCTCTTGGAGAAGCAGAAATTTCTCAAGAAAAGATGCTAATAAGCTTCCAGGTACTGTATAGAAAGAACTTTGGGATCTTTCTTAGGTAGAGACCCCCAACGGTTTTCGGGTGCTATTATCTAGGACTAATATTTCTTGGGGTCAATATCTTTTTGATATTGACAGTCTTTTGTTTATGTTTTGACGGTCATCGCCAATGGGCTTGTGCTAAAGACGCCGCAAAGGTGGAAACATACCTGGTTTTTATCTAGGAAGGATCTGAATTTTGCCAAGAAAATTTATAATTACATAATTGAGTGATGTTTTAAAAAAGAAGTAAAGAGAGAGTTATAGTATAAATGCATTGAGTTAGTTGCGTAGCGGTATTTAGGTTATTTATGAATAAAATTAGCATTATTAACCAACTCTAGGAAGTTATGAACTTTGCATGACAAGCTTTCACAGGGTTGAATGTCTAGATGTGCTAAAGAGAGAGAGAGAGAGAGAGAGAGAGAGCACCGTTGACTGACGTATATTTTTGTGTTTCTGAGGAAGGTGTATGCAGATATTTCCTGAGCAGCATAAGCGCCTCTATCTGAGAACGATTGTCACAACTCCTCAGTATGCAGGAGCTTGCATCTGAGGATATGCAAAGCAGATTCTTTAGATGCATAAATGAGTTTCTGAAGGAGATGCATAGGGTCGTGTTCGAAGACGCGAATCTGCAAGAGGGTCTTAATATCTACCTTCCTTTTCTGATGTGGTTTTTCGTTTGTCCTTGGCTATGATGGGGTTGGTGAACTTTGCCATTTCTCTCTCTCTCTCTCTCTCTCTCTCTCTCTCTCTCTCTCTCGGGTGCATTTCACTCGGAACATAATGTTATTCTTTTCCTCTTCTCGACCACCTCTCTCCTCCCCCTCCTCCCCTCCTCCTTCTCAATTTTCCCTCACCTCTGGACACCTTTGGAGCTTCCGACCCTCTGCTGTGATGGGAGGCTGTCAATTATCCTCTGAAAGTTGACCTCAAAGAAAGTTTTTGATTGACTTACGCCGACGACCAGGGGAAGGAAGAAGGGTTTTGGATCTCTCTCTCTCTCTCTTCTCTCTCTCTCTCTCTCTCTCTCTCTCTCTCTCTCTCAGGTAAATCTCCTTCTGTGGCTTTATTTTTACGTGAAGGAATTTGGTCTTATAGTTAGAATGAAATTTTGTCTTTATATAGTATATGGTTTAAGCCTGCTGTTATTATTAATTATTATTATTATGTTATTTATTATTATTAGTTATTATTAATATTTTTTTTTTTTTTTTTTTTTTTTTTTTTTTTTTTTTTTTTTTTTTTTTTTTTTTTTTTTTTTTTTTTTTTTTTTTTTTTTTTTTGCTCTATCACAGTCTTCCAATTCGACTGGGTGGTATTTATAGTGTGGGGTTCCGGGTTGCATCCTGCCTCCTTAGGAGTCCATCACTCTCCTTACTATGTGTGCCGTTTCTAGGAAATCACAACTCTTTCTGCATGAGTCCTGGCGCTACTTCAGCCTCTAGTTTTTCTAGATTCCTTTTCAGGGATCTTTGGGATCGTGCCTAGTGCTCCTATGATTATGGGTACAATTTCCACTGGCATATCCCATATCCTTCTTATTTCTATTTTCAGATCTTGATACTTATCCATTTTTTCCCTCTCTTTCTCTTCAACTCTGGTGTCCCATGGTATTGCGACATCAATGAGTGATACTTTCTTCTTGACTTTGTCAATCAACGTCACGTCTGGTCTGTTTGCACGTATCACCCTATCCGTCCTGATACCATAGTCCCAGAGGGATCTTTGCGTGATCGTCTATCACTCCCTCAGGTTGGTGCTCGTACCACTTATTACTGCAAGGTAGCTGATGTTTCTTGCACAGAGGCTCCAGTGGAGGGCTTTTGCCACTGAATCATGCCTCTTTTTGTACTGGTTCTGTGCAAGTGCCGGGCATTCGCTTGCTATGTGGTTTATGGTTTCATTTTTCGTATTGCACTTCCTACATATGGGAGAGATGTTATTTCCGTCTATCGTTCTTTGAACATATCTGGTTCTTAGGGCCTGATCTTGTGCCGCTGTTATCATTCCTTCAGTTTCCTTCTTTAGCTCTCCCCTCTGTAGCCATTGCCATGTGTCATCGCTGGCTAGTTCTTTAGTCTGTCTCATGTATTGTCCGTGCATTGGTTTATTGTGCCAGTCCTCTGTTCTGTCTGTCATTCTCCTGTCTCTGTATATTTCTGGGTCTTCGTCTACTTTTATTAGTCCTTCTTCCCATGCACTCTTTAGCCACTCGTCTTCACTGGTTTTCAGATATTGCCCCAGTGCTCTGTTTTCGATGTTGACACAGTCCTCTATACTTAGTAGTCCATCTCCCTCCTTTTATCTTTCCGTAGATTTATGTATTAGTCTGTTCACCGTATTTGCTCTTGGGTGTAGTGCTTTGTGTATTGTCATATGTTTCCTGGTTTTCTGATCTATGCTGCGGAGTTCTGCCTTCGTCCATTCCACTATCTGATTGCTGTATCTGATTACTGGCACTGCCCATGTGTTTATGGCTTTTATCATATTTCCGACGTTGAGTTTTGACTTGAGTATCGCCTTGAGTCTCTGCATATATTCTTTTCCTGATCGTGTCCTTCATCTCTTGGTGTTTTATATCCCCTCCTTCCATTATTCCCAGGTATTTGTATCCTGTCTCATCTATGTGTTTGATGTTGCTCCCATCTGGTAGCTTTATCCCTTCAGTTCTCGTTACTTTGCCTTTTTGTATGTTGACTAAGGCGCATTTTTTCTATCCAACTCCATCCTGATGTCCCCAGATACAATCCTTACAGTCTGGATTAGGGTATCTATTTCCTTGATGCTCTTACCATACAGCTTGATGTCGTCCATGAACATCAGATGGTTGATTCTGTTGCCTCTTTTCTTGAGTTGGTACCCGGCATCCATCTTCTGTAGTACTTTTGTCATTGGAATCATGGCTACTACGAAGAGTAGTGGGGACAGTGAGTCGCCCTGGAAGATCCCTCTCCTGATATTAAACCTCTGCTAGTCTTATTCCAGAGCTTGTAAGTATTGGTATTCCAGTTGCGCATTGTATTTTTTTTGAGGAAAGCTGATGGTGTTTTCCTCTGCCCCATATATTTTCAGGCATTCTATTAGCCATGTGTGTGGTATCATGTCGAAGGCTTTCTTATAGTCTATCCATGCCATGCTTAGGTTGGTTTTCCTTCTCCTACTGTTCTTCATTACCATTTTGTCTATCAGGAGCTGGTCTTTTGTGCCCCTACACTTCCTTCTGCAGCCTTTCTGTTGGTGGGGGAATGGTGTTTGTCTCCTCTAGGTAGTTGTATAGCCTTTCACTGATGATACCTGTTAGTAACTTCCACATTATTGGTAGGCAGGTGATAGGCCTGTAGTTACTGGCTATATTTCCCTTACTCTTGTCTTTTTGTACTAAGGATGTTCTTCCTGTGGTCATCCATTTGGGTGCTTGGTGATTTGAGATACAGTGCTGGAGTTGTTCTGCTATTCGTGGGTGTAGGGCCTTGAAGTTTTTGAGCCAGTATCCATGCACTTCATCGGGACCTGGGGCTTTCCAGTTTGGCATTTCTTTAGTTGGTGTCTGACTGTGTCTGTCGTGATCTCTGTGAATCTTTGTTTTATTCTCCCTGTTTCTTCTTCCTTGACTTCCTGGAGCCATGTTGCATGTTTGTTGTGTGATACCGGATTGCTCCATATGTTTTCCCAGAGTCTCTTACTTGGTTCGGCTTCAGGAATTTCTGGGTGGTTGTCTTCCCCTCTTAGTTGGCTGTATAGTCTTTTTTGGTTGGTTCCGAATAGTTTGTTCTGTTGGTATCCCTTATTCCTGTTCATGTACCGTTGGATCTTATGTGCTTAGGCCTTAAGCCTCTGTTTTACATCTTCTATTGTGTTGTTTAGTCCTCTCTCTTGTACTTTGTATTTCTCGTTGAGTTCCTCCCTTGTTATCTTGCTTCTTAGTCTTTTTTCTGCCATCTCTTTCAGTTTACTCAAGTCAGATCTCATCACCATGATTTGCTTTTCCAGGCGCCTTTTCCAAGGAGGTTGCTGTTTTGGTTTCTGTTGGGTTGGTTGTGCTGGTGGTGTTGGTGTTCGAATCCCCATCAGTTCTGCTACTAATCTTGCTCCTGCATTTGTTTCTGTGATACTGGTGGTGTGTATTATGCCCATTATTTCATTGACCTCACTTGTTTTCTCCCTTAATTTCTTGGTGTTGTAGGCTTTCATGGAGGGGATCTTTGTTCTCTCTGTATCTGGCTCCATCCATTGTCTAATCTTTTCTACCCATTCCGTCCTCTCTGTTACTTCGTCGGTGTTTCTTCGTGTGTCGTTGTTTGATACCTCATCCTCCCTGTCGTCTTCTGTGGCATCGTCTCTCAGTTCGTCTTCGTGTAATTCGTTGTCGTGGGACATTTCCCTTTCCAGTTCTTCTCTTTCTGTTGGGGAGAGCCAGTTCTTTTTCTTTATGTTCCTTACTTGGTCTGCCAGCCTCTGCTCTGTTTGGGGGGTGTTATTCCTCTCATTCCAGATGTTGACCAATCTTCTTCTATATCCTCTCTCCATCGGGTTGCTTCTGATGTAGCAGCTCCATATTTCCTTATTTTCTTCTCTTGTCCATTTCTTCCTTTTTGCTTCTGTAGCTCCAATCTCAGGCTGTTGATTACTATCGTTGTGGTGATCAGTTATTATTATTATTCAGAAGATCAATCGGAATTAAATAGCGAATTTAAAGGGGCGAAGAATGATTG
>NC_087220.1:42004680-42044680 GCF_015104395.2 Macrobrachium nipponense | reverse complement strand
AGTATCCAATTTGCTCTACCTTGGAATTAATATATATTCATATATCTTAACCGAAGGGAAAATTTTTTAGTTGATAATAATTTCGTCCTCCCTTGGATTCGAACCGGCGGACAGGGGAGAAACCAGGACTTCAGTGACATTTGTTGGCCGAGGCGATAACCTCACTGAAGTCCTGATTTCTCCGCCGTCCGCTGGTTCGAATCTACGAAAGGATTAAAAATTACTATAAACTAAAAAACTCGTTTGGTTAAGATATATGAAATATATTAATTCCGAGGTAGAGAGAATTGGATATTAAAGGAAATTTGTAGCTTAATGCATGTATATGAATCACGGTGATGTGATAAAAAATCATATATATATATATGTGTGTTGTGTGTCTGTATGTATGTGTGTATATATATATATATATATATATATATATATATACTATATATATATATAGATTAGATAGATAGATAGATAGATAGATAGATAGATAGATAGATAGATAGAAGATAGATAGATGAGATAGATAGATAGATAAAAACAAATTCCACGAAGGAGAGCGAAACGACGGAGTTTCTCTTTATTTCGTGGAATTTGTCTATTAATATATATTCATAACGGTCCATATTTTCGTGATTGAATTATACATACATATACTGCATATACATATGTATTAACATCTACGAACAAGCAGGCTAACACCTCCTACAGCCATATAGCCAACACAGAGTACTATATACCGGTTGTGTAGAAACGCACTTGACCATATGTATGTCAATAGAAAACAGTAAAATGAAAGATGGATATTAGATTTGTTTTTAAAATTAGATACTACGAAATGGAATATGAAAAGAACCTCTCTAGTGCGTCAAAGTCTACTGTGGAGAGAGAGAGAGAGAGAGAGAGAGAGAGAGAGAGAGAGAGAGAGAGAGAGAGAGAGAGAGAGAGAGAGAGTGAGTGGCCAGGAGAAATAATGGGGCAGTTAGAATAATGTCTGCTTACCTGCAATGCATATTTTTAGAAGCAAAAGAGTATCATATTACCGTCAAGGCCGTCTTTTTAACGGAATGATGTTGATAATTGGGGAAAGGAGTATCATTATATGGAGACCGTTAGTTAATAGTATTTCTGTTGTAAATAGAGAACGGAGGATTTTTATTTGAAATTGTAAAAAAAAAAAAAAAAAAAAAACACACACACACACAAAGATTGTGTTATGAGGGACTTATGGGAAGGGGCTGGAAGGAAGGGGGTTGGGGGGATAGTTCTGTATCAAGCATCCTTAAGCAATTTGTGTCGATGCAGCTGATTCTGGTAAATTAGAAAATGAACCTTCAAACCTCTTTATATCGCCCTCTCTCTCTCTCTCTCTCTCTCTCTCTCTCTCTCTCTCTCTCTCTCTCTCTCTCTCTCTCAGTTTATATAGTCTTTTTTACGTACGGAAAAGTGCTTTGTTTATAGCCCACTCCAGAGTTGATATTATATATAATACACACGCGCGCGAGCACGCACACACACATATATAATATATATATATATATATATATATATATATATATATATATATATATATGTACTATGTATGTATGTATGTATGTATATAACTGAATCACGAAAGTTTGGAACGTGATAAATCCATAAATAAAGGTATAAGCCAAGAAGGAAAAATAAACAACGGAGTTTCTGCAAGATCTTTCGACTAAATGTCCTTTACTCTGCTGAGTAAAGGACGTTCAGTCGAAAGATCTTGCTGAAACTCCGTTGTTTATTTTTCCTTCGTGGCTTATACCTTTATATATATATATATATATATATATATATATATATATATATATATATATATATATATATATATATATATATATATATATATATATATATATATATATATATATATATATGGAGTGCATGTTCCAGCATCACTGTGAGATGCATTCAGCAATTTTAACCAAACTTGGCTTACGAAAAAAATACTGTGGGCAAATACATAATTAGCACCAAAGATGAGTGTGGGTGGGAAGGGCGGGATCCCCTAAAAGGGGACTGGTTCTTCCTGCAGACTTACTGACCAAATAATCTCTGTGGGTTTATCATACCTCATTTCGGTATACATACTGTGGGGTTAAGACATCACTGGCACCAAAGAGAGTTGGTGTTGGGGGGAGGGGCATGTGAAAATAACCAAAAACAACAGATATTAGTGGTTAATCCATAGTTTTTGAGGTTGTTGAGATGAATAGTGACACTCCCAATGCCCTTTAAGTCCAAGTTTAGTCCCGATAGGAAGGCAGGGTGGAGGCGTGGGTGAGAAGGGATGAAAAATAAAATGTCAGAAATGACAGATATTAGTGTTTAATCCATAGTTTTCTAGGTTGCTGAGATTAATGGTGACACTCCCAGTGCCCATTAAGTCCAAGTTCAGCCTCGATAGGAATAGGAGAGAGAGAGGAAGTGAGGAGAGAGAGTAGAGGGCGTGTTAGGGAGGAAAGAGAGAGAGAGAGAGTTTATCAGTTGTCACGCATATTTTTCCCTGGCAGCACCGGGTTGGTCACTTAGTATATATGTGTAAATGTGTGTAGTGTACATATATATATGCACACTTGTTTGTATACATAAGTATTTTCTCCGAATTTCATCTCAAGATAATTTGGAATCTGGTAACTCTCCTCCATGATTCCAAGCTGAATTCCCTGATGGTGATCCATCCAAATACTGACCAGTACCAAAACTTCCCAAATTTGCTGCTGATTTTAATGATTGAACTCGTATCTGGCCGCCTTAGTGTGCTATTCTCTATATAGAATGCCAGCTGAAAGTGCTCTCTCTCTCTCTCTCTCTCTCTCTCTCTCTCTCTCTCTCTCTCTCTCTCTCTCTATCTCCTATCTCTTCTATCATCTTCTCTCTCTCTCTACTCCTCATCCTCTCATTAGCCAAAAATGTATAATTTGTCGATGTTCATTGGCAGAACATTGTAGGGCCTTTGGCTTCGTCTTATGAATGGGGATATTGAACACTAGTGGGTGATTGGAACTTGTTCTCCTAATTAAAGTTAAGAGTCATCAGGGGAATTTGTTTCGGTGCCAATAATAGGCATCGTAATCAAGAGCTGGGTTGAGGGGCGAAGCTTTTTATTTCATGTGTTTATGTAATTCTCTCTCTCTCTCTCTCTCTCTCTCTCTCTCTCTCTCTCTCTCTCTCTCTCTCTCTCTCTCTCTCTCATTATGTGAATCTGGCGTCATGGTAGTAGTACGTAGGTACGTATCAACGCCGACAAATTGTAAGTAGAAGAAAAATGAAGAATAAAAAAAAAATCTTAGCAAGTCTTCTAGCAAACCACAAATTTATGTAAAATTATTAAAAAAAATATATAAGATATAGATATATATATATATATATATATATATATATATATATATATATATACACATATATAACTAATAGAACATTATTTGCGTATTCTTTATTTGTCTTCAAGGGTTTTTTTGTAGTTTGTTTCTTGCATAATCATATGCATGTTGCTTTGCATTTTCTTCTGTTTTGCATTGCTTTTTGTTTGTACTTTGCTTTGCGTTTTGTTATTAGTGATCGGCGTTTTTAATTAGTTATTCTGACAAGTATTTCTCACATTTTTCTTCAATCATATTCTCCTCTTTGGGATTCATTATAAAAGATTGATATGAATCATTTCATATTTATCTATAACGAAATCGTCTTTTACAACATTTCGTTTAAATGGTGTGAATTTGTAAGACATTATTATTATTATCTCATTTCGACCGTCACTGAATATTGAAATCCACAATTCATGATAATTATTAGTCCAAATATAATAAAAGAGAGAATTTTTATCCTCTCACATCTACCACATGTCGGTAATAATGATAATAATAATAATAATAATAATAATAATAATAATAATAATAATAATAATAATAATAATAATAATAATAATAATAATAGCAGGAGTAACTAAAATGGTGTATAAATCCATAATGGTGTAGATGTAAAGTATACAATATATATGTATATATCATGAAATATTTATATATATATATATATATATATATATATATATATATATATATTGTATATATATATATATATATATATATATATATATATATATATATATGTGTGTGTGTGTGTGTGTGTGTGTGTATGGGAGGAGAAGGAAAACGGCGCAGTTAAGTTATGTTTAGACGACATCAAGATGGTTGCCACTTTCTAGGACCTCGTGCCCTGTGTGATAAAGGGTGGAGCTACGGACTCTGAAATAAGCCAGGGAATACAGCATCCTTGGATGAATTGGATGAATCGGGAACATAATGCCTCGTGAAGATTCGTGCAAGGTAAAAGGAAATTATTATAAAAAAGTGTAGTTAGACCAGCGATGGTGTGCGGGCCTGAGAGTAGGTCTATGAAGAGGGCTCCAGAAAGGAATTTGTTCGAAGTGGCAGAGATGAGGATGTTGAGATGGATGCTGTGGAGTCTCGAGAGCGGATAGGATCAGAAACGATTATATTAGAGGTGTCAAAGAAGATTCAGCGAAGAGCATTGGAGTGGTTTGGTCATGTCATGCGGAGAGAGGAGGGGCATGTGAGTAGATGAGTCATGGACATGGAGGTGATTGGGAGGGGTGGTGGGAAGGGGAATGCCAAGATTCAGATGGAAAGATAACGTAGCAAATGACTTGCGGGAAAAAGCGATTAAGAGAACAGGATACGCAAGATAAAAGAAGATAGAGAAGGCTTGCACGGAACAGCGACTCCATACAGAGATGGGTAAGGTCGAAGACAAAGAAGAGATATATATATATATATATATATATATATATATATATATATATATATATATATATATATATATATATATATACATACACTATATATATATATATATCTATATATATATATATATATATATATATATATATATATTATATATTCATACACACACACACACACACACACATATATATATATATATACACACGCAAGTGATATGATATAATTTTACTTTCATCAAAGAACTGAGAAACCAGATACCAGTTGTCATTCGTAGCTCCCTGTAATTTTTGAGCTGTTCCTCAGGCAGCATGGAAAGCTCTTTGTAAATCCTCCTCCTCCTCCTCCTCCTCCACGTATTAGTTTTATTTCCTTGGTCGGCATCCTTCAGCTGGTCCCTCAAAATGCAGGTGGCTCTTGTTCACAAACATTTCTTGCTATTGAAAGAATTCTCTTGCATATATGGCTGGGTTTTCATGGACTTCCATTCAGTATTCACATCAATATTCTTTACAATCAGTACAAGTTTCAACCATGACCTCAATATTGTTTATAATCAGTACAAGTTTCAGCCATGACAACAATGTTGTTTATAGTCAGTTCAAGTTTCATTCTTGACAACAATATGCCTTATATTAGTGCAAGTTTCAGCCATGACAACAATGTTGTTTACAGTCAGTACAAGTTTCATTCTTGACAACAATATGCCTTATATTAGTGCATGTTTCAGCCATGATAACAATATTGTTTATAGTCAGTACAAGTTTCATTCTTGACAACAATATGCCTTATATTAGCATGTTTCAGCATTGACAACAATATTCATGACAAACAGTCTAATCGTAACTACAGACAACAGTCCTCCTTATAATCAACCTAAACTTAAGTATTGACAATAATAGTCATTAAAATCAGTCAAATTAGCAGTATTAATAACAGTCCTCCTTAAAACAGCATAAGCTTACGCAAGCACAATTCCAGAAGAATATTGCACTCCAAATATACCAAGTTGTCGTCTCAGAATGATAAAACAATTAAGGACGTGCAGCTTCACATTTGTACCGTGAATGTTGTGTCACATTCAGTGTTTGTTTAAACAAGCCCGGAAGATATGACACAGTAAATGCTGGAACAATCCATTACCGGTACAAGTTGCCAAGTGTTCTTGAGTGTCTCTTGGCGAGTGCTCGGTTGTGTAATTTGCAACGGCGCTCTTTTGGCTTTGTTTGTTGGTCTTTGTGACGTCGTCCGTAAAAGAGTGCTTGCAATTCTCGATATTAGAGAGTATTATTACATTCAGATACTACTGATTACATTTAAATTTAAATTGTACACGTCCTTCGTTTACCTATATTCTGACGTGTTCCACTTCCTCTCTCTCTCTCTCTCTCTCTCTCTCTCTCTCTCTCTCTCTCTCTCTCTCTCTCTGTCTGCATTTAATTCTCTTGATTCAGAGACCCACCCCTCCTCCCTCCCTCCTACCCTCATCCACATTTTTATTAAGAACTGTAATATAAGTTTCTGAAGAGGAAAATCTACATAAGGAACTAATAATTTCATTTTTAAGGTCGGACGGATTCTTAATCTGCGATGACGTTAATTTAATTAATTCCTTTCAATTAATCTTGTCAATTAAGATTACTCGGAGTTGTCTTAGATGGGAAATGGAATCGTTAACTGCTTTTAGGATTTCCTTTTTACTTGACACCTCTTTGGCCTTTATTGTTTTGTTGTTTTCTTTGTCAATCATTTACTTATTACTGTTAACCTTTTGTACTTTCGATTGTATACATATACATATATATATATATATAGATATATATATATATATACATATACATATGTATGTATATATGATATATATATATATATATGTGTGTGTATGTATATATGTATATATATAATATATATATCTATATATAATATATATATGTATGTATATAGACATATACATATTTGTATATATATATATATATATATATATATAGAGAGAGAGAGAGAGAAGAGAGAGAGAGAGAGAGAGAGAGAGAGAGCTGTATCTTTACTCGCTTTGCCACTTTTTGTAATATTCTAATGGTGAGATAGATACCAAAGGACAAAAATTTAATATTTGTTTGTGTTGACAAAACTTCAGAAGTGTATTTAATTTGCAGGTGAATGTACTACGCATATACAAACGAAATTACATAATTTTGTAGACTTAAAGAAGAGGAGTCTATGGAGAAGTAGTATTAATCGCCCATAGTACTTTAGCAGAGTTGCTGAGCTAGCTCTCCTTTATGGAAATGAAGTGTGGGTCGTTAGAAGCGAATAAATAAATGGAATGAAAAGTGTCAGAAACACAACACAAAGGTTGTTGTAGAGAAAAAAAAAAAAAGATTAATATGGGTGAATAGATGGATCAGTTCTTTTAGAGATTAGTTTTGGGAAGGTGGGCCATGGAGAGAGGGGGGGGGAGGGGGGACCGAGAGAGTAACTGACTAGACGGGATGGGCGAGAAGCCCGTGAGTGATTGGATGGATGTCAGAGTTGAGTGGCGCAGTTTGCTTGGTTGGGATCGACGAGTTTATGAAGTGGCTGGTGATATGGAAGTTTTATAACGTCAGTTTTTAGCAGTAGTAACTAGATGCTTTGTTTGAAAGGTCTTCAGGATATATTATATATATATATATATATAATATATATATATATATATATATATATTATATATATATAATATATATATATATATATATATATATATATATATATATATATATATATATATATGTGTGTGTGTGTGTGTGTGTGTGTGGGTGTGCGTGTTATATTTTATATAAATGTCGTAGAGAGTGAAAACATTATGAAATTTAAATAACAAACACTCCCTATAATTAATATATATATATATGTATATATATATATATATATATATATATATATTGTATGTGTTTGTGTGTGTGCGTGTGTGAGAGAGAGAGAGAGAGAGAGAGAGAGAGAGAGAGAGAGAGAGAGAGAGAGAGAGAGAGAGAGGTTATTCCACTTTATTTTGTAACTTTTTAATTTCTCCTTTTAACTTTTCGTGCTCATTTTTCACTTGAGACCCGACGTTAGATTTTGAAACAGCGACTCATTAGCGACTGGTAATTAACTTTTTATGGCCTGATGAAGCCTAATTCTCAGTGAAATCTGGTCATCTAATTGATGTCTTTAATCCCGTCAACTGAGGATTTATTTTTTTATTTACTTTGAATGATTTGAATTTATTTCTCATATTTCAAACTAATGATTACACTTATTGATTTCAGTCATCTGCTGTTCATTCTTTTTTTTTTTTAGCGAACTTTTTTATTTTTTTGTGTTTTATTCAACAAGATATGTTTTCGATCTTACGAGATTGGTCTGTATTTTCCTCTTCAAGTTATCGACAAGTGAATGCAATGCATTACTACCCTAACGCTATCTCCTTGCATTTTGATACATTTTTGTGTATTTATTTATTTATTTATTTTTCCTTATTAACTATTAATATCTCTTCTTTCTGTGTTTTTCTCTACCTTCTCTAAATTCCCAATGAGTACCATATCATATTCTTTGGAAGCTTCAATTTCAAGTCAGTGGCCCCTGTGGGCTTGTTCCATATGATTAGGGTTCATCTTCTGAATAATAATAATAATAATAATAATAATAATAATAATAATAATAATAATAAAGCTACCAGATGGGAGCAACATCAAACACATAGATGAGACTGGATACAAATACCTGGGAATAATGGAAGGAGGGGATATAAAACACCAAGAGATGAAGGACACGATCAGGAAAGAATATATGCAGAGACTCAAGGCGATACTGAAGTCAAAACTCAACGCCGGAAATATGATAAAAGCCATAAACACATGGGCAGTTCCAGTAATCAGATACAGCGCAGGAATAGTGGAATGGACGAAGGCAGAACTCCGCAGCATAGATCAGAAAACCAGGAAACATATAACAATACACAAAGCACTACACCCAAGAGCAAATACGGACAGACTATACATAACACGAAAGGAAGGAGGGAGAGGACTACTAAGTATAGAGGACTGCGTCAACATCGAGAACAGAGCACTGGGGCAATATCTGAAAACCAGTGAAGACGAGTGGCTAAAGAGTGCATGGGAAGAAGGACTAATAAAAGTAGACGAAGACCCAGAAATATACAGAGACAGGAGAATGACAGACAGAACAGAGGACTGGCACAAACAAACCAATGCACGGACAATACATGAGACAGACTAAAGAACTAGCCAGCGATGACACATGGCAATGGCTACAGAGGGGAGAGCTAAAGAAGGAAACTGAAGGAATGATAACAGCGGCACAAGATCAGGCCCTAAGAACCAGATATGTTCAAAGAACGATAGACGGAAATAACATCTCTCCCATATGTAGGAAGTGCAATATGAAAAATGAAACCATAAACCACATAGCAAGCGAATGCCCGGCACTAGCACAGAACCAGTACAAAATGAGGCATGATTCAGTAGCAAAAGCCCTCCACTGGAGCCTGTGAAAGAAACATCAGCTACCTTGCAGTAATAAGTGGTACGAGCACCAACCTGAGGGAGTGATAGAAAACGATCAGGCAAAGATCCTCTGGGACTATGGTATCAGAACAGATAGGGTGATACGTGCAAACAGACCAGACGTGACGTTGATTGACAAAGTCAAGAAGAAAGTATCACTCATTGATGTCGCAATACCATGGGACACCAGAGTTGAAGAGAAAGAGAGGGAAAAATTGGATAAGTATCAAGATCTGAAAATAGAAATAAGAAGGATATGGGATATGCCAGTGGAAATCGTACCCATAATCATAGGAGCACTAGGCACGATCCCAAGATCCCTGAAAAGGAATCTAGAAAAACTAGAGGCTGAAGTAGCTCCAGGACTCATGCAGAAGAGTGCGATCCTAGAAACGGCACACATAGTAAGAAAAGTGATAGACTCCTAAGGTGGCAGGATGCAACCCGGAACCCCACACTGTAAATACCACCCAGTCGAATTGGAGGACTGTGATAGAAAATAATAATAATAATAATAATAATAATAATAATAATAGCAGACTTTAGTTCGTATGGGTTATTTTGAGAATGTCTTCTACGAGAATGAAAATCGTAAACGTATTATTTGAAAACTAACGGTTATTTAAAACCAAGTTTTTTAAAGGTTTTTACGGTGCCACCCAACAGTGTCTTGCGCTATCTTCATAATTCTTGTTTATCAATGCTAAACGTTGGTTTATGCTTGATTTGTATGACATCATCTTTTGCCTTGAGTGTGCTTAGAAGGATCAGATTTCATGCAGTTTTATCGTATGGGCCACATTTCTTGTTTTGTCTTTTCCAGTATCATGCGCTTATATCAGATGTTACTGCTGTCATGCAATCGTAGATAATCCGTCTTGACTCACATCTATCATCCTGGAAGGGGAGCAGTGCCGTCAGTGAATCTCACGGGATGCACTGTAGGCATTACTAAAGACACTGTGCAGCGTCCTTCTGACCCCTAGGTGCTACAACCCCTTTCGTTCATTTTACTCTACCTCCGTTCGTATTATCTTTCTCCTAACGGTTGTTTCATGGTGCAACTGCTAGGTTTTTTCTTCCTGTTACAACCTCTTAATGTCAGTTTTCCGTTTCAGCGCTGAATGACATCACAAGTCCCAGCGCTTGGTCTTTGGCCTAAATTCTATATTCTATATATTCTATAATTGGCCAGTGTTCATACGTTTACTCTATATATTCGATGAGAGGAGTTAATGAACTGCGGGGGATAAGCCCGTAGACTTCAACAGTAATACCTGATGCAGCCATCCTGTTTAACAGTACATATTTAAGAAAAGGTCTACTTCATACTTTTACTCTTCTTCTTCTTATTATTATTATTATTATTATTATTATTATTATTATTATTTTATTATTATTATTATTATTAATTATTGATTATTTTATCTATCTTATTATTGTCTTTCGTGTTATTATTATTGTGACTAGTTGGCTCTCGTCTAACTCAGTGCTTCGCCAGGTCTGTCTACGAGAGCAAACCCGTTTTTTGTCTCTTTGTGTTCCAAGTGTGGCTCAGATTTGACGTCATTCCTGTCACGTGAAAGAGACCCCCGTCACGCGAAGAAAGGATTAGGATACGAAGGCCCCTTGTCTCCAGCCTCCGAAATGATCCTGAGAATCCTTTTGTTGCGTCCTCTGCTGGATCATGGGAGGCTGAATGAAGAGGAGCCAACCGGGGGATTTCAGAGACGAAGGGCTTAAGGAAGCTCCTTGGATATGTCCTAGGAAGAAGAGATGGGTGGTTCTTAAGATAAGTCTTTTGGGGGGGGTGGGGGGGGGGAGTAGGGTGGGGGGCGTGGAAGGAGGAAGGGCAGTAACATAAGGGAGTAATAGCTCATGGAGGATTCCTCCCCCCCCCTACCACGTGTATGTAGGATTTCCTTGCTTGGGAGGAGGGAGGCGTTATACGAAATGGCCTTCATTAGGTAAAAATGAACGTAGGACTTCTTTTTCGACTGGGATTGGACTGTACGGGAGAAATATCCTTCACCAACGGGCGTCTAGGACATTTTCTATGTTCATATGCATTTAGGAATACGTATTTCGTGGACCTCTTTTTCCTTTATCATCCGCAGATATTGTTCCGCTTAAATTGCTGAAAACGTTTTTTTTTAATGAGTTCTTTTCAACATAATATGTCATTTTTTCAGTATGGAGAATGCTCGTTTTATGAGGGTACTTTTTGTTACTCATTATAACGATGAAGATTATTATTATTATTTTTTTGTTTTTTTTTTTTTTTTTTTTTTTTGCTCTATCACAGTCCTCTAATTCGACTTGGGTGGTATTTTATAGTGTGGGGTTCCGGGTTGCATCCTGCCATCCTTAAGGAGTCCATCACTTTTCTACTATGTGCGCCGTTTCTAGGATCACACACTTCTGCATGAGACCTGGAGCTACTTCAGCCTCTAGTTTTCTAGATTCCTTTTCAGGGATCTTGGGATCGTGGCCCTAGTGCTCCTATGATTATGGGTACGATTTCCACTGGCATATCCCATATCCTTCTTATTTCTATTTTCAGATCTTGATACTTATCCATTTTTTCCCTCTCTTTCTCTTCAACTCTGGTGTCCCATGGTATTGCGACATCAATGAGTGATACTTTCTTCTTGACTTTGTCAATCAACGTCACGTCTGGTCTGTTTGCACGTATCACCCTATTCCGTTTATGATACCATAGTCCCAGAGGATCTTGCCTGATCGTTTTCTATCACTCCCTCAGGTTGGTGCTCGTACCACTTATTACTGCAAGTAGCTGATGTTTCTTGCACAGGCTCCAGTGGAGGGCTTTATTTTTGCCACTGAATCATGCCTCTTTTTGTACTGGTTCTGTGCAAGTGCCGGGCATTCACTTGCTAATGTTTTGGTTTATGGTTTCATTTTTCGTATTGCACTTCCCTACATATGGAGAGATGTTATTTCCGTCTATCGTACTTTGAACATATCTGGTTCTTAGGGCCTGATCTTGTGCCGCTGTTATCATTCCTTCAGTTTCCTTCTTTAGCTCTCCCCTCTGTAGCCATTGCCAATTGTCATCGCTGGCTAGTTCTTTAGTCTGTCTCATGTATTGTCCGTGCATTGGTTTGTTGTGCCAGTCCTCTGTTCTCTTCTGTCTTTCTCCTGTCCTCTGTATATTTTCTGGTCTTCGTCTACTTTTATTAGTCCTTCTTCCCATGCCCATCTTTAGCCACTCGTCTTCACTGGTTTTCAGATATTGCCCCAGTGCTCTGTTTTCAATGTTGACGCAGTCCTCTATACTTAGTAGTCCTCTCCCTCCTTCCTTTCGTGTTATGATAGTCTGTCCGTATTTGCTCTTGGGTGTAGTGCTTTGTGTATTGTCATTTGCTTCCTGGTTTTCTGATCTATGCTGCGGAGTTCTGCCTTCGTCCATTCCACTATTCCTGCGCTGTATCTGATTACTGGCACTGATTACTGATTATTATTATTATTATTATTATTATTATTATTATTATTATTATTATTATTATTATTATTATTATTAGATTATTAGTAGTAGTAGTAGTAGTAGTAGTAGTAGTAGTATAGTAGTAGTAGTATAGTAGTAGTAGTAGTCGCGTGGTGGTTTTACCTGTTGACTCTATGCTCGTTTTATTTTTAATTAATCTTTATTTCATTAAGTAGTCGATGAAGGACTCGTATGTACTGTGTTTTCACTCGTGTTAGCCTGTATTATTATTATTATTATTATTATCATTATTATTAAGGACGTGCAGCTTCACATTTGTACCGTGAATGTTGTGTCACATTCAGTGTTTGTTTAAACAAGCCCGGAAGATATGACACAGTAAATGCTGGAACAATCCATTACCGGTACAAGTTGCCAAGTGTTCTTGAGTGTCTCTTGGCGAGTGCTCGGTTGTGTAATTTGCAACGGCGCTCTTTTTGCTTTGTTTTTTGTTGGTCTTTGTGACGTCGTCCGTAAAAGAGTGCTTGCAATTCTCTGATATTAGAGAGTATTATTACATTCAGATACTACTGATTACATTTAAATTTAAATTGTACAAGTCCTTCGTTTACCTATATTCTGACGTGGTTCCACCCCCTGCTTCTCTCTTCTCTCTCATCTCGTCTCTCATCTCTCTCTCTCTCTCTCTCTCTCTCTCTCTCTCGTCCTCTCTCTCTCTCTGTCTCCTCTGCTATCTTTAATTCTCTTGATTCAGAGACCCACCCCTCCTCCCTCCCTCCTACCCTCATCCACATTTTTATTAAGAACTGTAATATAAGTTTCTGAAGAGGAAAATCTACATAAGGAACTAATAATTTCATTTTTAAGGTCGGACGGATTCTTAAACTGCGATGACGTTAATTTAATTAATTCCTTTCAATTAATCTTGTCAATTAAGATTACTCGGAGTTGTCTTAGATGGGAAATGGAATCGTTAACTGCTTTTAGGATTTCCTTTTTACTTGACACCTCTTTGGCCTTTATTGTTTTGTTGTTTTCTTTATCAATCATTTACTTATTACTGTTAACCTTTTGTACTTTCGATTGTATACATATCATATATATATCTATATATAATATATATATATATATATATATATATATACATATACATATAGTATGTATATATATATATATGTGTGTGTAGTTTAATATGTATATATATAATATATATATCTTATATATATATATATATATATATGTATGTATGTATATATACATAAGACATATTTGTATATATATATAATATATATATATATATATATATAGATTATATATATAGAGGAGAAGAGAAGAGAGAGAGAAGAGAGAAGAATGAGAGAGAGAGAAGAGAGAGGAGGAGAGAGAGCTGTAATCTTTTAAGCTCGCTTTGCCACTTTTTGTAATGATTCTAATGGTGAGATAAAAAAAAGATAACCAAAGGACAAAAATTTAATATTTGTTTGTGTTGACAAAAAACTTCAGAAGTTGTAATTTAATTTGCAGCATGAATGTACTACGCATATACAAACGGAAATTACATAATTTGTAGACTTTAAAGAATGAGGAGTCTATGGTAGAAAGTTAGTATTAATCGCCATAGTACTTTAGCAGAGTTTGCTGAGCTAGCTCTCCTTTATGGAAATGAAGTGGTGGTCGTTTAGAAGCGAATAAACAAAGAAATGGAATGAAAAAGTGGTCAGAAACAAACAACTACAAAAGGTTGTTGTAGAAGAAAAAAAAAAAAGATTAATATGCGGGTGAATTAGATGGATCAGTTCTTTTAGAGATTAGTTTTGGGAAGGTGGGCCATGGAGGGAGGGGGGGGGGGGGAGGTGGGGGACCGAGAAGAGTAACTGAGCTAAGACGGGATGGGACGAGAAGCCCGTGAGTGAATTGGATGGATGTCAGAGTTTGAAGTTTAGAAAGTGGCGCAGTTTGCGTTGGTTGGGATCGACGAGTTTTATGAAGTGGCTGGTGATATGGAAATTTTATAATGAAAAATTTATACCTTATTTATTCGATCAGTTGTTTTTAGCAATAGTAACTAGATGCTTTGTTTGAAAAGTCTTCAGGATTTATATTACTATATATAATATATATTATTACTATATAATATATTATATTTATATTATGATATATATTATATTAAAAATATATTATAATATATATAATTATATAATAACATATGTGTGTTGTGTGTTTGCCCTGTTGTGTGTGTGTGTGTGTGTGTGTGTGGTGGGTGTGCGTGTTATATTTTATATAAAATGTCGTTGAAGAGTGAAAAGCATTATTGAAATTTAAATAACAAAACCACTCCCTAAGAATTAATTATATATTAGTATATGTATATATATATATATATATATATATAATAATATATATTATATATTATATATTGTATGTGTTTGTGTGTGTGCGTGTTGTGGAGAGAGAGAGAGAGAGAGAGAGAGAGAGAGAGATTGAGAGAGAGAGAGAGAGAGGTTATTCCACTTTATTTTGTAACTTTTTTAATTTTCTCCTTTTAACTTTTCGTGCTTCATTTTTCACTTGAGACCCGACGTTAGATTTTGAAACAGCTACTCATTAGCGACTGGTAATTAACATTTTATGGCCTGATGAAGCTAGTCTCAGTGAAATCTGGTCATCTAATTTGATGTCTTTAATCCCGTCAACTGAGGATTTTATTTTTTTTATTTACTTTGAATGATTTGAATTTATTTTATCCATATTTCAAAAACTATGATTACACTTATTGATTTCAGTCATCTGCTGTTCATTCTTTTTTTTTTTTAGCGAACATTTTTGTTTTGTTTTATTCAACAAGATATGTTTTTCGATCTTACGAGATTGGTCTGTATTTTCCTCTTCAAGTTCATTTCTTCCATACCATTCCGGGGTTTGCAACGGATTCAACAAAATAGGTCGTTATCGACAAGTGAATGCAAATGCTATTTATACCCTAACGCTATCTCTTTGCATTTGATACATTTTGTGTATTTATTTATTTATTTATTTATATTTTCCTTATTAACAATTATTAAATACTCTTCTTTCGTGTTTTTCTCTACTTCTCTAAATTCCCAATGAGTACCATATCATATTCTTCTTTGGAAGCTTCAATTTCAAGTCAGGGGCCCTGTGGGCTTGTTCCATATGATTAGGGTTTCATCTTTTAATGAATAATAATAATAATAATAATAATAATAATAATAATAATAATAATAATAATAATAATAATAATAAAGTCTACCAGATGGGAGCAACAACATCAAACACATAGATGAGACTGGATACAAATACCGGGGAATAATGGAAGGAGGGGATATAAAACACCAAGAGATTGAAGGACACCCCCGATCAGGAAAGAATATATGCAGAGACTCAAGGGCGATACTGAAGTCAAAACTCACGCCGGAAATATGATAAAAGCCATAAAACACATGGAGCAGTTCAGTAATCCAAGATACAGCGCAGGAATAGTGGAATGGACGAAGGCAGAACTCCGCAGCATAGATCAGAAAAACCCAGGAAACATCTAAACAATACACAAAAAGCACTACACCCAAACAGCAAACAAATACGGACAGAACTATACATAACACGAAAGGAAGGAGGCGAGAGGACTACTAAGTATAGAGGACTGCGTCAACATCGAGAACAGAGCACTGGGGCACAATATATGAAAAACCAGTGAAGACGACTTGTGGCTAAGAGTGCATGGGAAGAAGGACTAATAAAGGAGACGAAGACCCCAGAAATATACGAGACAGGAGAATGACAGACAGAACAGAGGACTGGCAACACAAACCAATGCACGGGACAATACATGAGACAGACTAAAGAACTAGCAGCGATGACACATGGCAAATGGCTACAGAGGGGAGAGCTAAAGAAGGAAACTGAACGGAAGGTGATAGCGGCCACAAGATCCAGGCCCTAAGAAAACCAGATATGTTCAAAGAACGATAGACGGAAAAACATCTATCCCATATGAGGAAGTGCAATATAAAACTGAAAAATGAAACCATAAAAACCACCATAGCAAGCGAAGCACCCGGCACTAGCACAGAAACCAGTACAAAATGAGGCATGATTCAGTAGCAAAAAAGCCCTCCACTGGAAGCTGTGAAAGAAACATCAGCTACCTTGCAGTAATAAGTGGGTACGAGCACCAACCTGAGGGAGTGATAGAAAAAACAGACCCAGGCCAAAAGGGGAAATCCTCTGGGAACCTATGGGTTATCAGAACAGATAGGGTGATACGTGCAAGCAGACCAGGAGCCTGACGTGATTGACAAAGTCAAGAAGAAAGTATCACTCATTGATGTCGCAATACCATGGGGACACCAGAGTTGACGAGAAAGAGAGGGGAAAAATTGGAATAAAGTATCAAGATCTGAAAATAGAAATTAAGAAGTGATATGCGGATAGCCAGTGGAAAAATCGTACCCATAATCATAGGAGCACTAGGCACCGATCCCCAGATCCTGAAAAGGAATCTAGAAAAACTAGAGGCGAGGTAGTAGCTTCCAGGACTCATGCAGAAGAGTGCGATCCTAGAAACGGCACACATAGTAAGAAAAGTGATAGACTTCCTAAGGTGGCAGGATGCAACCCGGAACCCCACACTGTAAATACCACCCAGTCGAATTGGAGGACTGTGATAGAGCAAAAAAAAAAAAAAAAAAAAAAAAAAAAAATAATAATAATAATAATAATAATAATAATAATAATAGCAGACTTTAGTTCGTATGGGTTATTTTGAGAATGTCTTCTACGAGAATGAAAATCTTAAACGTATTATTTGAAAACTAACGGTTATTTAAAACCAAGTTTTTTAAAGGTTTTTACGGTGCCACCCAACAGTGTCTTGCGCTATCTTCATAATTCTTGTTTATCAAAGCTAAACGTTGGTTTATGCTTGATTTGTATGACATCATCTTTTGCCTTGAGTGTGCTTAGAAGGATCAGATTTCATGCAGTTTTATCGTATGGGCCACATTACGTTCTTGTTTTGTCTTTTCCAGTATCATGCGCTTATATCAGATGTTACTGCTGTCATGCAATCGTAGATAATCCGTCTTGACTCCACATCTATCATCCTGGAAGGGAGCAGTGACGTCAGTGAATCTCACGGGATGCACTGTAGGCATTACTAAAGACACTGTGCAGCGTCCTTCTGACCCCTAGGTGCTACAACCCCTTTCGTTCATTTTACTCTACCTCCGTTCGTATTATCTTTCTCCTAACAGTTGTTTCATAGTGCAACTGCTAGTTTTTCCCCCCGTTGCACCTCTTAGTGTCAGTTTCCGTTTCAGCGCTGAATGACATCACAGGTCCCAGCGCTTGGTCTTTGGCCTAAATTCTATATTCTATATATTCTATAATTGGCCAGTGTTCATACGTTTACTCTATATATTCGATGAGAGGAGTTAATGAACTGCGGGGGATAAGCCCGTAGACTTCAACAGTAATACCTGATGCAGCCATCCTGTTTAACAGTACATATTTAAGAAAAGGTCTACTTCATACTTTTACTCTTCTTCTTCTTATTATTATTATTATTATTATTATTATTATTTATTATTATTAATTATTATTATTATTATTATTATTATTATTATTATTATTATTATTATTATTATTATTATTATTATTATTTTATCTATCTTATTATTGTCTTTCGTGTTTATTATTATTGACTAGTTGGCTCTCGTCTAACTCAGTGCTTCGCCAGGTCTGTCTACGAGAGCAAACCCGGTTTTTGTCTCTTTGTGTTCCAAGTGGTGGCTCAGATTTGACGTCATTCATGTCACGTGAAAGAGCCCCACCCCCCGTTCACGCGAAGAAAGGATTAGGATACGAAGGCCCCTTGTCTCCAGCCTCCGAAATGATCCTGAGAATCCTTTTGTTGCGTCCTCTGCTGGATCCTGGGAGGCTGAATGAAGAGGAGCCAACCGGGGGATTTCAGACGAAGGGCTTAAGGGAAGCTCCTTGGATATGTCCTAGGAAGAAGAGATGGGTGGTTCTTAAGATAAGTCTTTGGGGGTGGGGACGTGGGGAAGGAGGAAGGGCAGTAACATAAGGGTGTAATAGCTCATGGAGGATGTCCTACCACGTGTATGTAGGATTTCCTTGCTGGGAGGGGGGAGGCGTTATACGAAATGGCCTTCATTAGGTAAATGAACGTAGGACTTCTTTTTCGACTGGGATTGGACTGTACGGAGAATATCCTTCACCAACGGGCGTCTAGGACACTTCTATGTTCATATGCATTTAGGAAATACGGTATTTCGTGGACCTCTTTTTCTTTATCATCCCGCAGATATTGTTCCGCTTAAATTGCGAAAAACGTTTTTTTTAATGAGTTCTTTTCAACATAATATGTCATTTTTTCAGTATGGAGAATGCTCGTTTTATGAGGGTACTTTTTGTTACTCATTATAACGATGAAGATTATTATTATTACTTATTATTTTTTTTTTTTTTTTTTTTTTTTTTTTTTTTTTTTTTTTTTGCTCTATCACAGTCCTCTAATTCGACTGGGTGGTATTTATAGTGTGGGGTTCCGGGTGTTGCATCCTGCCTCCTTAGGAGTCCATCACTTTTCTTACTATGTGTGCCGTTTCTCTAGGATCACACACTTCTGCATGAGAACCTGGAGCTACTTCAGCCTCTAGTTTTTCTAGATTCCTTTTCAGGGATCTTGGGATCGTGCCTAGTGCTCCTATGATTATGGGTACGATTTCCACTGGCATATCCCATATCCTTCTTATTTCTATTTTCAGATCTTGATACTTATCCATGTTTTCCCTCTCTTTCTCTTCAACTCTGGTGTCCCATGGTATTGCGACATCAATGAGTGATACTTTCTTCTTGATTTTGTCAATCAACGTCACGTCTGGTCTATTTGCACGTATCACCCTATCCGTTCTGATACCATAGTCCCAGAGGATCTTTGCCTGATCGTTTTCTATCACTCCCTCAGGTTGGTGCTCGTACCACTTATTACTGCAAGGTAGCTGATGTTTCTTGCACAGGCTCCAGTGGAGGGCTTTTGCCACTGAATCATGCCTCTTTTTGTACTGGTTCTGTGCAAGTGCCGGGCATTCACTTGCTATGTGGTTTATGGTTTCATTTTTCGTATTGCACTTCCTACATATGGGAGAGATGTTATTTCCGTCTATCGTACTTTGAACATACTGGTTCTTAGGGCCTGATCTTGTGCCGCTGTATCATTCCTTCAGTTTCCTTCTTTAGCTCTCCCCTCTGTAGCCATTGCCAATTGTCATCGCTGGCTAGTTCTTTAGTCTGTCTCATGTATTGTCCGTGCATTGGTTTGTTGTGCCAGTCCTCTGTTCTCTCTGTCTTTCTCCTGTCTCTGTATATTTCTGGGTCTTCGTCTACTTTTATTAGTCCTTCTTCCCATGCACTCTTTAGCCACTCGTCTTCACTGGTTTTCAGATATTGCCCTAGTGCTCTGTTTTCAATGTTGACGCAGTCCTCTATACTTAGTAGTCCTCTCCCTCCTTCCTTTCGTGTTATGTATAGTCTGGTCCGGTATTTGCTCCTTGGGTGTAGTGCTTTGTGTATTGTCATTTGTTTCCTGGTTTTCTGATCTATGCTGCGGAGTTCTGCCTTCGTCCATTCCACTATTCCTGCGCTGTATCTGATTACTGGCACTGATTACTGATTATTATTATTATTATTATTATTATTATTAGTAGTAGTAGTAGTAGTAGTAGTAGTAGTAGTAGTAGTAGTAGTAGTAGTAGTAGTAGTAGTCGCTGTGGTTTTACCTGTTGACTCTATGCTCGTTTTATTTTTAATTAATCTTTATTTCATTAAGTAGTCGATGAAGGACTCTTATGTACTGTTTTCACTCGTGTTTGCCTGTATTATTATTATTATTATTATTATCATTATTATTATTATTATTATTATTATTATTATTATTATTATTATTATTATTATTATTATTATTATTGTTATTTTATTAAATAATAATAATATTTTCTTTTTTGTAAACTTTGCGTGTTGTTAATAATGGTATAATCTTGGATTTATTCTGTTGCGTAGGTAAAGGACTTTTATGTGTTGTATTTTCATGTGTGTTTGTCTGTTTGTCTATTCTTATTATTATATTTATTTGAGACCTCCCCTCTCCCCGATTTGACATTTAATAAAAAATTCGCCTGAAATGCAATTATTATCAAGTGTATTTTTAATTTAATGTGCCTGTTGATGAGGATATCTCTCTCTCTCTCTCTCTCTCTCTCTCTCTCTCTCTCTCTCTCTCTCTCTCTCTCTCTCATTTTGCAATAATCATCAAATATATTATTAATTTGATGTGCCAGTTGATGAGGGTATATATCTCTCTCTCTCTCTCTCTCTCTCTCTCTCTCTCTCTCTCTCTCTCTCTCTCTCATTTTGCAATTATCATCAAATATATTATTAATTTGATGTGCCAGTTGATGAGGGTATATATTTCTCTCTCTCTCTCTCTCTCTCTCTCTCTCTCTCTCTCTCTCTCTCTCTCTCTCTCTCACACACATAGTTTGATGCGGCGATAGAATGCCTATGTGAAGTCTTTGTCATTAAAGTGTTGTCATTGAATATTGCTTGCGCTCCATACGCTTCTTAGACCATTGAAGCCCCCCTCGCCCCCCCGGCACCGCTGAACCGCATTTGAATTCGAAATGTTGTCTAGTTCCTCTCGCGCCCTGAATCTCTTAGTGTATCGGAATATGCAAATGACTTGTGTTTCACCCATCTGTGGTCCCTCCCCGACGCTTTCATCTTTTATGACTTTTGTGCTTCTATTGGCATACTTTACTCCCTTCTTCTTCTTCCTTCTTTCAAGTACAGAGGCCGATGGGAGAGGCGGTACGTACAGTTGGCCTTGAGTATCCCGGATCCGTTAGAAGCAAGGAAAAGTGCACGAGTAATTTGGTGAGTGAAACGAGCGCTATTTAACCTTGGGGAAGTGATAGACTCGCCTCTTGAAGGGAGGAAGACTGTAGGAGTCAGTGGAAACAATAGAAAGAACTGATTTCGTAGAGAGACGGTCTGTAAATGGTATTTTACCCTAAATCATTGCTGTATGAGGTTGTTTTGTACACGAATTTCGTAGAAAGATTCCCCTCTGAAGGGTTTAGTAAAATGTTATTTCTGTAAATGTTTTTGTATGAGCTTTGGTAAAGAGTATTAGGAAAAGCTGTGTGTGTTCGTATATTATAGCTATTTTATAGAAAGAGAGAGAGAGAGAGAGAGAGAGAGAGAGAGAGAGAGAGAGAGAGAGAGAGAGAGAGAGAGAGAGAGAGAGAGAGAGACGCTCCTTCCTTTGTGTTCATAAAAGCCAGCGACCGATCACTTGGTAATTAAATAAACAATCCAATATCCGCGTATTTCCACCAGTGGTGTTATGAATACCCAACCGGATATATATACATAATATATATATATATATATATATATATATATATATATATATATATATATACTATATATATAATATATATATATATATATATCTATATATATATATATAATATATATATATATCTAATATATATATATATATATATATCTATCTAATATATATATATATATATATATATATATATATAATATATATATAATATATATATATATATATATATATATACATATATATATATATATTCATTGTTGATCCCGCGCTCTTTTACCAGAGGACTATTTCCTGATTTCCATTCGTCTAGATTTGCGTTGTTCTCGCTTCAGCGTTTGTTTGGTATGAGTTCAATATTTCCAGCGTCTTTTACTCTTTGGGTTTTTCGTGTCTCTGGATACGAAGTATGAGTTCAGTTTTGAACGTTCTTTTAGGATTTCCGTACTTAACGCTTTTTTAATATGGACTTCCGCACTGAACTTTCTTTCAGGATTCCCATATTGAATGTTCTTTTAGGATTCCCGTACTGGACGTTCTTTTAGGATTTCCGCACTGAACATTTTTTTAGGACTTCCGTTTTGAACGTTATTTTAGGATTTCCGTATTTAACGCTTTTTTAATTTAGACTTTGGCACTGAACTTTCTTTCAGGATTCCCATATTGAATGTTCTTTTAGGATTTCCGCTCTGAACATTCTTTTAGGACTTCCGTTTTGAACGTTAATTTAGGATTTCCGTATTGAACGCTTTTTTATTTCTGGTTTCCGCATTGAACTTTCATTTAGGATTCCCGTATTGAATGTTCTTTTAGGATTTCCGTACTGAACTTTCTTTTAGGATTTACGTACTGAACGTATTTTTAGGATGTCTGTATTGAATGTTTTTAGGGTTTCCGTATTGAACGTTCATTTAGGATTCCTGTATTGAACGTTCTTTTAGGATTTCCGTATTGAATGTTCTTTTAAGAGTTCATCTTAAATATGGAGTGTAATTAACAGTTTTATTTTAAGAGAGACATTCTTTAAGGCTTTTTGTTTGAATAGACTCATTTCAACGTGACATAATCGTAGGTGTATTTATTATTTGAATAAGACAAGTTCCTCCAAGAATGTTTAAAAGACAAATAACTTAAGTGATTTAAAATTTGCTTTTATTTCTACTGAATTCGTGAAGAGCCGGTCTGTAATTTTGTTTTCTTTTTTTCTAATATCCCTCCTAAATTTAAAAGGTTTTTGTAAATGTTTTGATGATTGATTTCTCAAGAGGTGCATAATTTAAGGAAATATATAGTGGATGGATTTTTTTTCAGTTTAAGTTATATTATTTTCTACTTTCGTATTGGAGACTTTCTAAATTATTATCGCCAAACAATAAAACTAATATTTTCTTGGTATATATGTATATATACCTGGTGTTTAGTCAACTACAGTTGCATCCGCGAAAGAGGTCTTGGGGGTTGTAACCTCAGCCATACCTAATGAGAACCAGGATTATAAGATCATTCCAACCCTTGTTTAAAATGCTTATGATGATTACTTATATACAAGTGTGTCGAAATGAGTCAGTTGGTTATTTTTCGACCTCCCTGCACATAATACGTTTACCTTTTTGAGTTCATTGAGAGAGAGAGCGTTTCCCGCTTCCTGGTATGCTCTGCAACTGAGCTGATTGGTGCGTGAAGCGGGGAAGCCTCTGTTATTGCCACCTGTTTATTCAGATGTATGTAACATCTAGGCATTGGTTTTTGACTTTATCCTCTTTCTTTGCTCGTGTTTTCTCAGTCATTTCGCTTTTATATATTTCCCATCAGTGCAACATTTCCTTGACTTCAATGCTTCTCTGATGGATGTGGCTAGTAACGACGTCATTTTTAATTAATTTATTTATTTAGCCATTGAGAGTTTTCTAGTGACCTTCTTCGTTCGTTGTAGATTCTTCTCATTGGTGTCTAACCTACCTCAGAGAGAATTCCGAATTCCTGTATCATTCCTACTTGATTCCTGTGCATGGATGTAGCGTCATGTGATCAAGTTAACCTCGCGCTTCTAATTCCTGGCCCATTTTCTAGTTATAACTATTTTCATATACTTTTTCAGTATTCTTACATGGCAGTCATTTAATCAGATGAAAACTGCTAGTTCAGCTCTCTCTCTCTCTCTCTCTCGTCTTCCCTCCTTTTCCCTCTCTCTCCTCTCTCTCTCTATATATATATATATATATATATATATATATATATATATATATATATATATATATATATATATATATATATATATATATCATATATATATATAATATATATATATATATATATATATATATATTACATATATATATATATATATATATATATATATATATATATATATATATGAGTGGGTTTATGAATTATTCTTAACCACACTTCTTAGAATTGTATGCTTTGTTGCTTTGCAAGAACGATGGTACGTTCCTGAATTGAGTTCCTTTATATTTGTATAACTCGTAAGCCAGTCCGGCATTAAAATCTAGCACTAATTTAAGTTGACTTTCAATAACAAACATTTAAACCTCTCATATAACTAACTATAATAGTAGCAAGTTTACTTTTTTTTTAATGACGACATTGTTTAGTTAAAACTGCTGAAAACCTCTGACGAATATTTTTTTATTTAAATATATGTCAAAAACTGATTTATTTCAGCTTAACCTGTAATAAGGATTATGAAGACCTGACATTTGAGGAAACCATCAGAATAATGGATGTCATCGACATTGAAAAACTAAAACTAAAATCATAAAACCTAACTTTAAAATCATAAACGCGAAACTCTTCCCATAAGTCGTTTAGTCTAAAAAAAATGAAAAGTGATGCAGATGAGTGAGGCTGGAGTCTGTGTTAATAGATCTTGAGTTATGGCCTTCTTTCGCGTACCTCACGGGGATCGGGAGTGTGCCTAGTAATAAATTGTAGCTCAGCTCTGCTGCCTACTTTTCGCCAGCGTTACCTGCAGCAGGATATTTATGGCAAGTGAGTTTTATTTTTTTTTCTCTCAGGGTGGTTTGATGGAGTATGTTTTGAGTTTTTTTATTTTATTTTATTTTTGGGGGGGCGAGTCATTTTTTATATTGTATTTTCTTGTCTGTATCAAGAACCACCACTAGGTGAAAGTAGGGTATTCTGGCAAATGAGGGTCTTTTTTCCTAGAGGGTTTTGATGGAGTGTTTTTACAATTTTTTTTGGGGGGGGTTCATTTTTTACATAATTTTTATTTCTGGATGTATCAAGAACCTCTAATAGGTGCAGCAGGATATTTTTGGCGCTTGAGGTTTTTTTTTTCTTTTTTTTTTCTCTCAGAGGGGTTTGATGGAGTATTTTTTGAAGATTTTTTTAAGTCATTTTTTTTATATATTTATTTTTTCTTGTCTATATCAAGAACCACCACTACGAACAGCAGGATATTTATGGCAAGTGAGGGTTTTTTTTCTCAAAGGGTTTGATGGAGTCTTTTTTTTCGAAAGTTATATGATAACTTTTGAAGGTTATTTTTATGTTATTATTTTTCCCTGTCTGTATAAAGAACATAATATGTGGTGTGGGTTTTTTTTTTTTTATTGTTCTCTTTGCTTGTTTTTTTCTTAAATTTCAAAGGTTGTGTGTATGAGTAATTTTTCCTGTTTTCGTCCAGATCATTGTATGCAGGATGTGTAAATTTTTTGTTATATTGTTAAGATTTTTTGAAGTTGTTTCATGATTCAGTCACATATTTTCAATCTTTTGTCCTGTATTAAATGTTCAGCCTCTGTTTATACTCGCCCTCATTTGGCTAGGTTCTTGGTGTGTGTGTGTGTGTGCTTGTGTTTTTTTAAGGGTGTAGGTAAAATAATGTTAAGCTTCCTAATACGGTCAAGTTAGATTCACATTAGTATAATTTTATATTTGATGTAATCACGAGTCATATTCAGATTTAACATACTCAGCCATTCATTACCCTCATTGATTAGGTTTTCTTTCCTAATGGTATTAAATCCTATTCTAAGCCGTTTTGAGGTAGAAATAACCATGTATCACAACTTAGCTAAACATTCGCTACTTGTATTGATTACGTTTTCCTTCCTTATCGAGTTGAACCTATTTCTAAGCCGTTTTGATTATGTATCTGTAATGATTTTCTTGACAACAAAAATGACCTTACTTATTATAAAAAATATATGTAATTTAATTTATATGTGGCATTTTACATTTAATTATGTTTGAAATGTAGTATTTTTTCTAAAGTAGTATTATGTTTTTCAGGAATAACTTCATAAAATTATGATTTCTTCACGAATTCACCAACTTACTGCTTACTTATTTGAAGGTTTTATCTATCTCCTATTATATCCTTCGAGCAATGTTCGTTTTTTTTTTTTCAATTTCATCCTATATATTGAAGTAGCATTATCATCTTCGAAATTTAAAATTCCATTTTTTTTTGGGGGTTACTGTAATTTTTTCTCATCCTCTTCTGCTGTTACTTTTTGTTTTATTATTTAGCTTGTGATTGTTATTTTTTTTAAAAAGTACCAACACCTTCAAAAATACCGGTAATATAAGAGAAGGCGGAGACGGTAAGTCCCCATCTCCTTCCCCCATCCCCGCCAATTAAGTTTAATGACAATATACCACAGAAAAATATGCGAATACATAATGAGTTTAATTACATAGAGATTATTATTATCAGTAAGCTCGGATGTTAATGATCAAACATTTTCTTAAGGCTGCCTGTATTGCTACTAGTTTTTGTTGCGTAATTTTTTTAATCGTCGTTAATACTCAATTAAACGAATAGATACTTTATTGGATGCTGGCCAGTATAAGAATTTTTTTATGGTTGTGCTTTTTGTTGATGTTTTTTCCCTGTTATATATGCTAGTTTTTGTTAAATATTCTCTCATCATTATAAATTGTACAGTAGAGGAAAAAATATTTAGTTCCTTTTTGGGAGCTTTAGTTTTAATAAATCATATGGTCGCCAACATATTTTGTTTGTCTTCAGAATTGTATTTGTGGTCCACTTATGAAACCTCATTTGATGCTGGCCAATATAGGACTACTGTTTTTGTTGATTTTTTCCTTTTTATTTATTGGGTATGTTTCTATGGATTTTTTTTTTTTGCATTATGAGAAAGAATACTTATCAGTACATTCTTTTTTGGTAACTTGTTTTTGAATGAATCATAGGGCTGACAATCTGTTTATATATATATATATATATATATATATTATATATATATATATATATATATATCATATATATAGATAGATATATATCAAATACATAATATAAGAGTATATAATAGTTCAAGTAATCAAAGTCCACAATTATGTAAAAATGTGTATTAAAAATTACATAAAAGACGGGAGCTTTCGTCTACTTGATCAGTAGACCTCATCAGCCGTACTGATTTTTCTTTCAAAAATTATATACAAAAAAAGTTACGAAGGGCAGGCAGGACTCTGGAAACGTCTCCAAGGGAGATAACCACCAAAACAAACTCTCTAATTATGTTATTCCCTCGTTCAAATGTCTGGCCAAAAGACGAGCCGATCGTCGGCCAGACATTTGAACGAGGGAATAACATAATTAAGAGAGTTTGTTTTGGTGGTTATCTCCCTTGGAGACGTTTCCAGAGTCCTGCCTGCCCTTCGTAACTTTTTTGTATATAATTTTTGAAAAGAAAAATCAGTACGGCTGATGAGGTCTACTGATCAAGTAGACGAAAGCTCCCGTCTTTTATGTATTTTTAATACACATTTTACATAATTGTGGACTTTGATTACTTGAAGATTTTCCAGTCACGTTATGGTGATTTTTTTAGATATATATATATATTATATATATATTTTATATTTATATATATATATATACATATATATATATATATATTTTATATAAATATATATATATATATATATAGATATATATATATAAATATATATATATAATATGTAAGTGTTTACATAATAAAAATATGGAATGTTAGTCCATATATATAAAAGATTGCTTGCAGGAATGTGATCAGACTAGAGACGCTAAAGATGACGTATACAATAAAAGTAGGCTAAGATAACATGTCGTCACCTGTAGTCATTCAATTGTTTATAAACATTAGTCCAAGCTCCCTGCTTGAGACAACTACCGCCTACGTGATCTGTAGCGTGTCTCATTTGATTGTGTGTTCGTATGAAACTATGTCATTTGTATGTATGTTCATATGTTCGAACTACTGTCTGTTCCTTCATAACTTGTAACAGAGATGGTAGACGAGCAGAACAGAGTTAGCTATCGACATTGAAGACCTGTACCTCTTTACCTAAGCTTTATCATGTAGAGAATAGGATTAGCCATCATCATTGGCAGAAGCGATCAAGCTATCGTTATTAGAAGACTTATACAATCATACCTGATCTTCACCATGTAAACTTCAGAAGAATATATAAGTACTTAGTGTTTTCTACAAGAACTCCTCACCATGAGTTTTAACACATCGTCGTAATAACTAACAGATAATACCGACTTCGTAAGTGATCTACAAACCCCAGACACTCCATTGAAGATGGAAGTGCAATACCAACCGACTTATCGTGGATACGGAAGTTATAAATATCGCATTTTTTATTGTTGCTAATTTTTAATCACGCCCAACCAGTCGTGGATGAATCTCTCTGATAATCTATCTAAAGTAATATCCGTAAAGTCATTCAAGCAGAGGTGATTCAGCAGAATTTTTTTATCTTTTACCTGAATACCAGGAAGTTTCTCCACTGGCGAGTGATCTCTGGGAAAAACGGATGTAATTTAACACAAAATACGGTCTAAGGACAAACATAAAGCTATATACGTACCTTCGTATAGACTCTCACTGCAATTTCAAAATAGAGATAAATGACGAAGTTGAAATATGTTAGTAATAGGAGCCATTAGGAAATCAAATAGCCCATATAATTTTCCCTCAAAACGTCATGCCATAAAAGATCGGACTTGGCGTGTCTGCGTAGATTTCTGTCGCTTAAACAAGGAAACGACTCCCGATAGTTTCCAGTGCCATGTAGCGACGACATCTTATCTCTGTTAGGTTAGAATAAATTTTCACCAGCTTGGACTTACTTAAAAGCTTTTACCAGATACCATTACCTAAGTGATTGTACCTCATACTCCGTTTTCAGCACACTCAGGGGACATTATCAATTTTTTACGTATGCCTCCGGCTTACGTTGCGCCCCAATTACAATATAGTGTTTGGAGACTTTTAGGGGATAAACCTACATGCCTATATGGATGATCTTGTAATCTTTTCTAATACCTTAGAAGTACATTCACATAAAGTAGAGCTAGTGCTACAGAGACAAAGACAAATAATTTCAGAGTAAAATATCTAAATGTGAGTTTTTTAAAACCGAACATGTTTATCTAGGTTTTATGTGTCTGGTCAAGGTCTTAAAAGTAGTCCATGGCAAGGTGTCGGCTATTCATAACTTTCCGGTACTTATTAGCGTTAAAAGGGGATACAGCACTTTTGCGCTGTAGTGGGTATTACAATCGTATGTAAATATGTAACTCTTCAATGATGACTGCTCCTTTAAAAGATCTTACGAAGAAGAGCGTAGATTTATTATGGTCTGAAAAGCATCACAGGCGTTCGATATCTTAAAAGCGGAAAATGCAGCTTACCTAACTTAAAAATCCCTGATTTAAATAAGGAATTTTTTTTTATTGCAACAGACGCCTCAGACCAAGGGGTAAGAGGGATACTACTTCAGTAATATGATAAACAGTTCTTCCCTATAGCTTTTTATTCACGTAAACTAAAGCCCTCTGAAAGTAAATATGCAGTAATAGGCAAGGAAGGGCTAGGTATCTTTAACTCACTAGTACATTTTAAGTTCATAATCTATGGCTATCCTGATAAAGTCCTTACTGAACATGAGTCCTTTACCGAGTTTTTTCAAAGGCTTTAATCACAGTCCAAAGGGAACTCGGTGACAAATGATCATTCAGGTCTTTGGAGCCAAGATAAGATATCTACCTGGGAAAGCAAATATCATAGCTGACGCATTATCCCGCAATCCCGCACCATACTGCAAAGAACCATTAATTAGACTAAAAGATATAGAAACATCCGTGCCTATTGTTAAAACCGTATCTAAACAAGAAAATTCCTTAACCCAAGAGATCGCGAGCATTGAATATCTGGGTCGGAGCGCAGAACTGTTACAAACTGAACAAAGCAAGTGTCAACAGCGATAAGCAAAACAATAAACACCAAACAATAAACACTTCGAAACGGAAACAGGGTCAGTGGCTAGACAAAAACAATAAACACTTCGAGCAGAAACCCTAAAGCAAAAGTACATTTAAAGTATGTGTATCAAAATAATGTAATCAAATGTAATATTATATGTAGGTCTGTGACGAGGAAAACCCGAAGAACACAGCAGATGACTAACGACCAGGTAGTAGTAATAATCTTTCTCATACCAATCGTCATAAACTGGTTGCATTCCGTCATCCAGGGTTCCCTCCTTTTTCACAGAAAGCCAAATCACTGTTTTCTGGCCTACAATGCTTACAGATATAAAAAGCACATAACTGATTGTAACACGTGTCATGAAAACAAGGGACACACTAAGACACCTGTAGTTTAAGGGCCTATCCTGTGCCAAATCAATCCTTGAAAGAATATACTTAGAATTATTAACAGAATTACGAGTCTGACAGAGGGAATAAACACTTCTTAGTGTTAATAGTTCCTTGACACGTTATATAGAATTAATAGCACTAAAAACCACACCGCAATTGAGTGCGTTAGGAATATTTATGAGTGCTAAATCAGTAAACATGGAATTCAACACATGATAATCTGACTCGGGTGGTGTAAATCAATAATAATCTCCTTAAACTCGTGTGTGAATTCCTTTCCATTAAGAAAACCAATAATATATTTTATCACCCAGAGTCAATCGGTTTGGTAGAATAACGGATAATTAAATAGGAAGTGTCAATGTCTTACGAGTTACAACTCGTGATGTTGGATCCGAACTGGATTATAGCGGTTCTCGCGGTTTTAAATACGTTTATCATTTATATCTTTGTATCTATAGAATTGATGACGCAAGTAGCCTTATACGGTACGCCGCTAGAACAATTTTCCACATATTCAAGCCAACCATTAATTTATCAAATATATATAAAAAAAATATATAAATAAATAAATATAAAAAAAATAAAATATTATGGATACAAGTGGAGTCAATATAATACACTCCGTAAGAAGTCGGAAGGGTTACAAATTATAATAAAAAAGGAATCACGATAATATCAAATAAGCAAAAACGTAACCATTAAATATCCAATATATGCGTAAAGATTTGAACTCTAACTTAACGCTTTAGTAATGACAAATAAGCTAAAAGTTCAAACACATATCAAAACCTACTGACATATTGTCTGTCCCGGTAATTTATATTCGTAGTCAATGAAAAAAAAATTAAATAAATAAATAAATAAATAAAATAATAATAAATAAAATAAATAAAATAAAATAAAAGAGATTTTAAAGTCAGGAAGTCTAGAAGTGAAAATGTTATCTATGAAATAATCCTATATGAATCTTATACAGGGCTAATAATATATATAGAATTTGTATGGGAAACCTTTTCATTAGTTTCAATAAGGAATATTTAATTTAACATAATCATACAGTTTTCCAAACATGAAACTAATATATTGTTCAATTTTGGTACTGTTTTTTTTCAGACATTCTTCTCATGTGGGTCGAGTATTAAAAAAACAGAAAAATTATCCTAATGTCGTATTTGTTACAGCAAGTAACGTAACTCTTAGCTGGCTGAGAGCAATCTCCTGCCAAGTGACGACGTCATCATTGCCGTATCAGCATTTGTTCCTTTTAACCTCATTAATCTGCTTACACAGGCTTCATCTGTGTGTCGTCTCTGCTTGCAAAAGCAGATTGACTGGAGAAAGGAATGCTTAGCCCGAACTTCTCATGGGCAAGGCAGACGTTAGGTACAGGTGTCTATCGGTGTGCGCAATGCAACTTGCAATCATTTTAAAATTAATAAACAAAATAAGGAAATAGAGTTTCTATAACATCAAAATGAATTAATCTTTTCTGAACCTCATAGACATTTAGAAGTATCACGATATGGATATGGATTATTTACTTGCAACATTAGCTTATTACAATCCAGGTAAATCCAACATTCCAAATGGGAAAAAATGTTACATTTTCTTGAAAAAACCCAAAGTTTATATAGCAAAATTAGTTACATAGTGGGTTTTTCGTTGCATCTCCTACCTATTAATAATGTTTTAAAGTTAACCTCAGAGGATGCGCACGAGAAAATTGAATATGAAACTTTTGTTAGGGCACATAGAATCATGATTAATCTTCTCTTTGACTCTTATGTTGCCTGGCAATCTTACAAATAGCTCCGTTTTTCCACTTCTTTGTCTAGTAACTTACTATCCAGTAATATCGAATTTCTTGAGATTCGTAATGATATCTATTTATTTTTATAATTATGGATATTTTTTACAAGTCATCATAGGACCTGGATAGGGTTCACTCATTGTTAATGCCATGGATAAAAAAGTTTGTACAGCGGACTCTTTTGAATTCCAAAATATCAGCGAATTCATGTGGTTAAGTCTGGTCTAAATGGCTCTCTCCCCTCCCCTGTATTTGGATGTCGTCTGAATTTACTTTGCCCTTGTGACAAGTATAATTTCACTTGCAGGCTGATTAATGGAACCTGGTTACAGTATCCTGCAGTACGAGAGTTTCACATCGCAACTTCAAAAAATCGTTCGTCGCTGCGGATGACTACAGTCAAGTAACAACCGCCTACAATGTGAAAAGGAATTTCTTAGACTTATTTTCGACCGACACCGTATCTCGTCGTTAATCTCGTTCAAATGCGGAACGCTCCGGCGGCTGTGGAGATCGACTACGAATGGGACATACTTCCGACAATTACGACCCGAAGGATATTCAACTCTACTTTGCTGGCGAAGGACTCGTGCTGGGGATGTTTTTTTTTATTCATCGCGAACGTAATCGTGTAGCTTAGGATGCAGAGAATAAGTATGAGCGCAAAATGGAACGTTGGACCCGCCCAGGCAAATTTTCCCCTTGTTTTAACCATTGAAAAAGGCCGTTTCATTTGGCTAAAGGTGGTTGTCTGGAACTGTGTAATGGACGAAAAGTTGTTCGAAAGCTAGTTAAAAGTGAAGTAGTATAACCTCGGTCATGTATCCATATATATAAAAGTATCATGTATCCTATATATAATTGATCATAAATAACAGAGTCGAAATATATCTTTGCGTGTACGCAATAGGAATCTCTTATATAAATGATCATAAATAACAGAATCTAAATATATCTTTGCGTGTATGCAATAGGAATCTATTTAAAGTGCACATATATTAATCATAATTATATGAATCCATATACATATGTATAAACAGATCAGGTAGCCTATAATCAATCTGTTAACTTTTATCTTACCAATATCTGCAGTTATATATGAGTTAGTATATTAATTAATGAATCAGATATATAACAGTTAGCATAAAAATCAACGAATCAATCAGCATAAACATTAATAATTTTATCAATTCATATATGAAATATTTTATCAGTTAAAATATGATTTTTATCATGTTAATCTTCATTCTATGCAATTATCAGAGTACATTAGTATTTTCTGTAGCATAAGTATCTTAAAGAGATGAAGTGAAAAACTGTATCATTATATATCACGTGATCACTATTATTTACCAATATCATTGTTTTTATATTTTATTACTGAATCAATTCATGTACACCATGAATTTTTCTTTTCTTATATATATATATATTCACATAGTGTCTGTATCACACTCCTATAAGTCAAATGCAAGTCAAGTTTGAGTAATATTCAGTGGTTGGTTTTGGTAGCTGACCGAGCTGATGTAAGTGTTTACATAATAAAAATATGGAATGTTAGTCCATATATATAAAAGATTGCTTACAGGAATGTGATCAGACTAGAGACGCTAAAGATGACGTATACAATAAAAGTAGGCTAAGATAACATGTCGTCACCTGTAGTCATTCAATTGTTTATAAACATTAGTCCAAGCTCCCTGCTTGAGACAACTACCGCCTACGTGATCTGTAGCGTGTCTCATTTGATTGTGTGTTCGTATGAAACTATGTCATTTGTATGTATGTTCATATGTTCGAACTACTGTCTGTTCCTTCATAACTTGTAACAGAGATGGTAGACGAGCAGAACAGAGTTAGCTATCGACATTAGAAGACCTGTACCTCTTTACCTAAGCTTTATCATGTAGAGGAAATAGGATTAGCCATCATCATTGGCAGAAGCGATCAAGCTATCGTTATTAGAAGACTTATACAATCATACCTGATCTTCACCATGTAAAACTTCAGAAGAATATATAATTTTTTATACTTAGTGTTTTCTACAAGAACCTCCTCACCATGAGTTTAACACATCGTCGTAATAACTAACAAGATAATACCGACTTCGTAAGTGATCTACAAACCCCCAGACACTCCATGAAGATGGAAGTGCAATACCAACCGACTTAGCGTAAGATTATCGCTAGTCTAACATTACCTCATAGGGCGCCTTATCATACAAGGCACAAGCCCAAAATATATATATATATATATATATTTTATATATATATATATATATATATATATATATATATATAAACAGATTGTCAGCCCTATGATTCATTCAAAAACAAGTTACCAAAAAAGAATGTACTGATAAGTATTCTTTCTCATAATGCAAAAAAAAAAATCCATATATATATATTATATATATATATATATATATATATATATATACATATATATATATATACCTTCAAACCTTCCGTTAAACTTACATGCTTACGAGACAGTTTTTCTCAAAAGAGAGAATCCCGTTGGGGGGGGGGGGTGGGGGGGTTAGGGCCATCAGTGCACCTCATGCGATGTACTGTAGGCAACACTTTAGGTTCCTTGCAGCGTCCCTTCGGCCCCTAACCGCAACCCCTTTTATTCCTTTTGCTGTACCTCCGTCCGTATTCGCTTTCTTTCATCTAACTCTCCACGCTCTCCTAACAATAGTTTGGAAGTGCAACTACGAGGTTTTCCTCCTGTTACACCTTTCAGATCTTTCTACTATCAGTTTCCATTTCAGCGATGAGTGACCTTATAGGTCCCAGCGCTTGGCCTTTGGCTAAAATTCTATATTTCCTCCTTCACCAGAGAGAGAGAGAGAGAGAGAGAGAGAGAGGAAATGAAGTGACAATAACTAGAAGAGACTCCGCAGAGTAACTGAAATGTGGGTGGGAATGTCCGTAGACTTTCTTGGTCCGTTTTCATCAGCAGGCAAAAATTTTTTTTAGGAGTAAAACTTTATTGAAGCCTTTGTATTAGTTTTACCTTTGTGCTTTCATCAGGATGCTTTTAAGATTTTATAATTCATATAAGGTAACAGTTCTGTGTGTCTGGGCGTGCGTACGTGTATGGACCTCCTTTCCAGGAAAAACGCATTTCTCCTTAAATTTATGAATAACTCGCAATAAATATACACGTGCACCCACAAGAAGTGTGATTCTATAGAAACGCCCCTAATGTTACGTCTTATCAGTAGACATTTTTTGACGGCGGAACTTCGGTACCCTTCAATGGCTAAATTTCATTTTAGAGAAATATTTGATGCCTAGTGACAGTTTAAGATATATTTCCAATGACAGTCGAAGATATATTTCCGTTACACTTTTCCACATGATGATTTCCTTTAAAGACTATTATTATTATTATTATTATTATTATTATTATTATTATTATTATTATTATTATTATTATTATTAATTATTATTATTAATGATTAATAATAATAATAATAATCAATATAATAATAATAATAAATAATAAATAATAATAATAATAATAATAATAATAATTAATAAATAATAATAATTAATATTATTATTCTTATTAGATGAAATTCAGGCTTCTAAAGGATATAGTGTTCATTAGGAAGAAGTAAGAGGAAATAAAGTGAAATGCAGAAAGAAGAGACCCCACTTTTTAAAAAAGAAAAGAATAAATTAACAAAAAGACAAATAGGCAATAATGCAACAAATTGCAAAGGAACGGTGCCAGGATAGTAATGCATTGCATTTTCGCTTGAACTTCTAAAGTTCCCACTTTAACTGTTTTATTTTATAAAAGGAGTAAGAGTGGGGGGGGGGGGGGGGATGGGAGGAAACCTGACGCCACCTACCATGAAAATGGCCTCTTACGAGATCAGGAGACTTCAAAAGCATATAAAAGTCATTATCCATGTAATGGCCCAATAAACTCGAACATCAGAAAGAATTCGAACGATATGTTTTGCTCTTTTTCTTTCTATATCATCTATTGAGAGATTCTGGAACCGATTGAATTGGTGTGGTCATTGGACATCATCCCTAAAAAAAATTTCTGCTTTTCAAAGTTTTAGTCGACATAAATTGAATTTAAACAGTGAAATCTTTGGTTTTTGTTTGAATGTAATCATTTCCCATTTCATTCCTTTTTTTTATCACATTTACATCAATTGCTGCTGACTAGCTTTGTATAGAATATTCTCCTATATTAGAAATAATTACTTTTTTTCAAATGTGTTAACCTTGTAAATGAATCTGCGTTAAGGTAAAATTATAATCTTAGAAAGCGAAGGATTGGTCTTCGCTCTTAAGAAATAAGAATAGATATTTATATTTAGTACTGCAGTGCAAATACCATCAAATATACCAAGGTTACTGTTGCTTTAAAGAACGGTGATTTCGTAATTAGCCAGTTATACCTACTCAAAATGCCAGTAGCATTCAATATGGTATTACAAACATTTTACAATTAATTGTCAAAACCAGTCGGATAAATTGAAGGAGAGAGTGTGTGTGTGTTTGTGTTTGCAAGCACACCATTTCCTTTCGATTTTGCTAACTTTTCCATCCTTTCCTTCCTAGCATCTAAAGTAGTATTTTACTGACTTTCGGTAGTGTATATACTCTACCAGAGCTGTGGTTGCCGCTTGAAGTTTGTCGTGTTTATTTAAATGAACACTGGACCTCTAAAACTTCGTTCTTGTGTGATGGGAAGGGCATCTATATTATATATATATATACATATACATATATATATATATATTTATATAGCTATACATATATATATATATTTATATATATATAATATATATATATAGATATAGATATATATATATATATATATTATATATATAATATATATAAAAAACTATACATACATACATATGCATATATTTGATGAGGTTGGAGAGCAAAAACATATTTTTCAACGAACAGAAATATTAATCTACAAAGTAGCCTCTTGGCTACTTTGCTTCCTGGGAAAATTTGCATTAGAACCTTGTTACTATATACTTCTGTATTATTGCTATCATGCTTTAATATATATTGGATACAAAGGCCACAGTTCTCTCGCCTATTCACTAAGCTCAAGGCTGGAGAGAGTTATGATCTAATAAATGGTGTGTTTGCTCTTGCAGTCCTGTGAATTACTATCAGTTTGGTATATTCGGTAGTGATTATTATTAATATTATTTAAAAAAAAATAGTATATGAGTCTTGAAATGGAGACACAAATCCACAGTTATCATATATATATATATATATATATATATATATATAGATATATATATATATATATAATAGACGATAGATATATAGATAGATAGATAATAGATAGATAGATAGATAGCTAGATAGATATGATAGATTTCCTCTACAGAGAGCTTTCTGGAGACTGTAGTGATTTATTTTTAAATAAATGTACCCATACGTAACTGCGGAATTGTTTCTCCATTATTATTATTATTATTATTATTATTATTATTATTATTATTATTATTATTATTATTATTATTATTATTATTATTATTATTATTATTATTATTATTATTATTATTATTATTGGAATACACGATAATAGTCTCTTTCTGGTTTTGGTTAGAAGGAATTCGATTGAAGACCTGGCATGTCAAATGTGACCTCATTGAACCCTGATTGGCGAAGACTTATGATCTCCGCGGGAGTGATTCGGTCGGCGGCCGATATTCCCATGACTGATTGGTATTTGCTCCTCTTTGGTCGATGGAAATTTCGATTTGTATAGAGACATGTTAGTAATTGAAGAAATTAAGTTGGGTCAAGGTTTATGTATATATAACTGTACATACAAATATATATGTATACATATGTGTAGATGTATACTCATGATATATAGTAGTATAATATATATATATATATATATATATATATATATATATATATATATATATATTTATATATATAAGCGTAAGCGTGAAGGTGGACCATTGGAAACGTTGTAATTCATTGTAATTCTTTATTTCCTACGTTTCGTAATAACTTTATTACATCATCAGGGAATCTGTTAGACAATAAATAAAATTACTTTTAAAAATTACTTTAAAATTACTCTAAAACATTTGCAAATTACAACACAGAATTAAAAAAAAGCACACAGACACACAGAAACAAAAACAAGACCAAAGACCGCTAACCAACCTTATGCAGAGAAGCAGAAGACTGAATAACAATACATAAATAAAAGTTAACTCAGGTGCAGTTGTGTGGAGGAGGTCTGGGTATTTTGGGGACCAGTTGTTTAATAAATAATGATTCTAGGATCCAATTACTAAAGTTCTTGTTTTTATGATTTTAAACTAAACTGTATTTTTACTCTCCTCCTCAGGGCGTTTTATTATAACATCGAACTGGCAATCATTCCACCAAGAAATTAGTTTCCTTTCTGGATACTTTACGAATAATTGCTTCCCACGGACCTTGTTTTACAAAAAGCTTCGTATGTTTCTTAACAAACAATTTGCTAATGTCGCCAAACCCTGCACAGTACCAAAATTAGCTTTTTATGCCAAATTCCCGTTTTTACATGATGACTCCTTTCGGAAAAAGTTTGCAAAAATTGTTCATAAACATTATGGTGCCATTAATCTGAAATTAATCCCAATAAACCCACTAACAGTCGGTTCCTTTTTCAAATATAAAGATCGATTGGACCCTCTTTTGACCTCCAACGTGGTTTATAAGTATACTCTGGGAAATATGTCGGATCCATGAGGAGGTTACTGCGGGTCAGAATCGATTCTCATCGGGCATTAAGTTTCCGTACTGGCTATATGCTCTCCAATCCCGAACATTCTAATATAAGAAACCATTCACAAAACTGTAATATATATATATATATATAGAAAGGAGCAATTTCCGTATCATAGGCCAAAAAGCAATGCATATGAACTGCCTATCCTAGAATCATTATTTATTAAACAACTGGTTCCCCAGACCTCCTCAACACAACTGTACCTGATTTAACTTTTATTTATATATTGGTATTCTGTCTTCTGCTTCTCTGCATAAGGTTGGTTAGCGGTCTTTGGTCTTGTTTTTGTTTCTGTGTGTCTGTGTTTTTTTTAAATTCTGTGTTGTAATTTGCAAATGTTTTAGAGTAATTTTAAAGTAGTTTTTAAAGTAATTTTGTTTAATGTCCAACAGATTCCCTGATGAAGTAATAAAGTTATTACGAAACGTAGGAAATAAAGAATTACAATGAATTACAATGTTTCCAATGGTCCACCTTCA